>NC_141163.1:34703365-35007189 GCF_053477565.2 Lygodium microphyllum | reverse complement strand
CAACCTAATGTGACTAGATCAACTGAGGCTCGATCTGCACAAGTGAATGCACAAAGGGCAACAAAAGACATGGCCACTTCTGATCTACTTAAGGACTTGACACTACAGCCTACCAACAATGGCCAATCCGTTGAACTAGCTGTTACTACTTCCAATCAAGAACCGCAACAGTCACAGCCTTTGGCCATGACGATGCCCCTTGCGGAATGTGTCCTTAGCCATTCAACAATGGAAGATGTGTCGCAACCAACATCCTTGATATCTCCATCACTGTCGAAGCACGTAAAGCCTAGGCTTGAGGAGAAACCTCTCGAAGATGTGGCCAAGGAGATGGCGCATCTGACCAGTCAACTTGGCAAGGCTGTTCAGTAGGTCGCAGCTAAGTCCTATGAGAGCACACCAGAGAAAGAGAGTGCTAAGACCCAACCAAGCACAATAAAGAATGACCTAGTTCAGGGTCTTGAGTCTTTGAGAAAGACACCTTCATTGACCATGAACAAGAGGAGAACACAATGAACACAACAACACTTACAAGTGGTTGTGGACGCCAAGAACATTGAGACCAAGAGCACGAAAGAACTTGGGAATAAAGCATCAGGGTCCTGAGTCTTTGAGAAAGACACCTTCATTGACCATGAACAAGAGGAGAACACAATGAACACATCAAAGAATGACCTAGTTCAGGGTCCTGAGTCTTTGAGAAAGACACCTTCATTGACCATGAATAAGAGGAGAACACAATGAACACAATGGCACTTACAAGTGGTTGTGGATGCCAAGAACATTGAGACCAAGATCATGGAAGAACTTGGGAATAAAGCATCAATTCCACCCACTAAGGAATCCATTGCCATCTCTCCTAGTAGTTGTGAAACCTTAGACGCATCCATGTGCTTTGAAAAATAAAAGCAACCATTACCATCAACGGTTGCTTGCAACACTCAATCCACTGACAACAAAACTCGCATTGACCAATCAAGAGTGGATACAACACTATCACAACAGTGTGACAAGTCTATACCAGTCACATCCGAGGAGAACCATGACACAATAGCAGTAAGGCCTCAGGAGCAACATGGAAACCCCGAGAGCAGAAGCAATCCTAGCGCTAACCAATCTTGCTCATCTAGGCCCGTCTGAGCCCCTACCTATGCTAAAGCCTAGGGAAACTCCTAGAATCTTGCATGAGATAGCAATCGAGCAAGCCCTCATTAAACATAGAAGTGTCGCAGAATGCTTAACTGAGTTGGATGCTAAACTCAAAGTATTCGCACATTTCTAAATCCTTTCAGACATGGGTGCATTCCCTAGGGAGCAGCTGAAAGAATACTTGCCATTTCCCCTATCCTGTGAAGAGTGGGAACATCTTAACGAGCACTATAACAGGCTCCTGCATGAATGCATGCGACTCATCTCTGATGAGGAAGCCAACTATGGTTAACTGTGACATTCAATGATGTGCTCTGCCAACCAAATCTCTTGGAGATAAAGCAACTAAAGCGACAATCAGAGGGTTAAGTCAATTTGAAAAATGTTAGTTTGAAAACCGTGTTACAATGGATGAACTAGGAGCCCAAATTATGATGGTCTCAGAGGAGAGATTGGCCAAATGGCGGTCTCAAAGAGACCCATCCTATGTGGCACCGACTTCCCTTTGAGTACTGACTACCATTTGGGGTATGGACTTAGTCGTAACTAGCCAAGAGAACTCTCTAGATGATAAGGTTCTCACTGAGGAGGAGTTACATGTTGCCACTAAACTCGGACAAGGTACCATGCTGCTTGATGTTGCAAAATATCTATTGTTATTGAGTAAGCTACCATGAGTATTGGATGTGTGTGTCACACTCCAGTACAATCTTGAGTTCTACAATTGGTTTTTATCATCACGAAGTGACATGGATTCATAAATATGTACATAAATAAACAATGAGTTTTGTGACCCTGTATAGATAATATCAACACACACAAGTAATGATAGTCAAGCACATGGAGAAGAGTTGGGTTTGATAGGTTGAGCTCCTTAGGTCCTCCTCTCACCACACGTTTAGAAGTCGTGTGACCATTCCTACCTCCAAATGGAGGGCATGCAACCCTCATTACTGCCATAGGAAGCCATGCCCAACATATCTGATGGCGTAGATGGGGTGTCATCCCCTTCTATACACATTTTCTCTTTTTGGTCTATCCTTCCGGGGACGAGCCCTACTCCACTTCATCACAACCAGTCCACGCAACTTAGCATAAGCCAAAATTTGCTAATGGCTGGAATACGCCCCGCAGTCAAAGTAGGATGAATATCATCACAGGGACGGTCCCTCTACAATAAACATTGCATGCCTCACCTCACCCCTCCTCCTCATATGCGCTTGATAATCCATTGTTTAATCCCTTTCATGCAAATAATTCTATCTTACCTCAAAGACTAACCTTGGTTCACATTTTGCAGATTTTCCCACAGTAGCCGTCATGGAGCACACAATGCAGCTGACATGCAAGGAATCTCTCCTCCATAGAAGTCCTCCGTAGAAGGGAGCATAAGGCACAAGCGCCTCCACTAGAGTGATATGAGCCTACCCTTAAGAGGTACACACCAAAAAGAGGCCCTAAGTGACATCACCCCGGATGCAGGCCAAAAACTTCCCAGGCCAGGAAAACAAAGGCTCAAGGGAATGCCCAAGGGATGGCAACCCCGGCTATGCAGGCCCTCACTAGACTCTCGGGCACCAGGTGCTCGAAAGAGGAGAAGGCAGCTAGAAACAAGAGGGAATTTGATAATTTATTTAAAATCATTATTGAAAGAGATGCGGCCAGGGACTACACCATACGGGTCTCGACCGATATCTTCCATGCCCGGCCTAATGGGAGTCCCGCACCGGCACAGCTCCAGTTGCCCGACCACCCAAATTCACCTCGCCTCATACAAATAGAATAGGCCCTATGTTGTACAAGTTGCTTGCCAAATGCCATTTTGTCATAAATTTTTGTCCTTAAGTGGTTAAAGGGGCAGGCTCCCCAATTGTACAAACCTCCCTTACCGACTACTAATACATGTCACATCTTTAACAAGCACCGATGATATGCATCGCAGTCAACACCATAGGATTTAGATAAAGTAATATCTTCTTGGGTTGCATTTTTTCATTATAATTGACACATGTGACTTGCATATATTCTCACAAAGTGTCAAGTGGACGTAGGATGACACACGTCTTTGTACGAAAGTGTTCAATGCCCAAGTCATCGCAAGGCCACTAACCTCACAAAGAGCCATGATAGAATCCTCATTGCCAAAAGCAAAAATCACCCCTGTCGATCGCCCACATCACATGGCATAAAGCATGATCAGTGGCCACTCTCTCTTTCTGGGTCAAGCTCTACACCTGGCACTCACGGCAACTATAACCTCAATTGTACCAACATTGCACGTTACAAAGAGGTCTTGCAAAATCTCCAGTGTATCTCCCCATCTCAACAACTGTTCCTCTAGCAACGAGGCTAGGACACAATCATCGTTGTAATATTCATTTTCACAGCCTTTGAATCTTGACAATTCCCAATCCAATTGAAACACTGATAGCCTCAACATATTGCAATGGTTATACTCATGTTATTCTTTTTTTTTAAGAGAAAGAAAAAAAAAGCACTCACAATCACAGCACAACACCTAGGGGTCCTCAAATCAGGTACGCCTAGTGACCTTGGTCGGCTGGCTCCCGTCCCTAGTTCCCTAGCCCTCTACACATCCCCCACAATTGTTCAAGGCACATCAAGGGCAAGACATACCTAGGGAGCTTGTCTCCCCTATGGTTAGACCTATCACCCTAGCCCAATTTCACGATTCCTTTTTGCATCCACCTTAGTACCATTACAATCGATCCTGGTAAGCACCGCACAAATGGCCATGAAAAGTACACCGTACTCATCGAGCAAGCCCAATAGCTACCAACTATTGAAAGTTCAGTGTTAATATGCTCAATTATGCTACATCGTGCTGTCACAATGCAAAGGATATCTCATGCACTTCATATGTACTTATCCTCAACATGGACAACTTTGCTTCATCCACAGGTTGTTACGAGGAACCAGCCCGCGGTCTTCTAACTATGTAATATCTAAGTATGCACGAGCACTCGCATAATATCTGCACCGAAATATATACATAGTTTGGGTCCTCAAGTGAAGGACAATACTCTTAGCTTGCTTAGAGTTTGACCTATCTCCCAAACTAATTGAACTACGTCTTGTTCACAATAAAAAGAAGACTAGCACTACCCCGAGGGAGAGACCACATATTAGAGGTTTTCAATTGCAGGTATTGAAGACTCCCATGAAAGTGTCATTCACCCTTCATCAACACTCAACTCTAAATTCTTATCCTTTATCATCATGCAAGCCCACCAAGAATCATCGGCCATAGAATCCCCAGAACATCAACACCTGTGCCAACATAGTCAAGAAGGAACACCACCCAAATTAAGGAGAAGAATTGTCAAATCCTGAAGGATCAAAGAGACAGAGATTTTAATCCCAATAATTCACTCTTTGAAGACCCATCCACTCCCACCACTAGCATTATGAAGTTATCCGATATTAACCAACTCAAACCATGCTTCCAAAGACCTCTCCCTCAAGCACTAGTAGTGCATCCATATCCTCCTAAGTATCAAGTCCAGGCACAAACTCAAAATTGAAGGTGTTGAGGCCTATCTCATCTAGATTACATTCGAGTGTGACTAGCTATAGCAGCAAATTGAGCTCAAAGCCATCTACTTGGAGAAGCTTTTGGAGTTGAGCTCCTCTACCACAATGTCATGCAACCTCCCCTTTGGACTCGTATGGATATTTGTCTATAGTATCACCACCTCAAATATAATCCACTCACCCCACTCTAGCACTAACCTCCTAGCTCAATAGTACCTCCCCTCTGGCCTCCACTAAATCCTAATCCCCCTCACTTCCTACTACCTCCCATTCCTTCTCCGACCCTCATCACCCCACCTCCATCCCTGGATGGCCCTTGGAAAAAATATAGTAGGATAATATGTCCAATGCAAAAGATGAAGGTGACATCAACAAGTAATTTTGTCGGTCCAATTTTAACATGTGTGCTAGTGTTAAGGTGACAACTGTTAGCGGCCTTTAAAACTAGAGCCAGCAGTGGCACATTATTGAGCCAACAAATGGGAGAGTAGTGAAGGCCATCTGGCATGGCCCATGGGTAGAGAGAACGTCACAATAGGTAACATGCTATATAAGAAGGGGAGTGAGAAGATCAAGGGTTGAATAGTCATAGGGAAGAGAAGAGAAAGGGATTGTATTTAAGGGCTCCCACACTTTACTATTAGATCTTTCATGTGTCCCTTCGACAAGTCCTAGAATCTTGATGGCTATCTAGTAGTAGAGCTATCACTTGTAATGTCTTCAATAACAACATCTAGAAATAGTACTATCATTGTCTTTGTATTCATCGATTGTCTTGAGTTCATGAAGATTTTGTGATCTCTCACTAATTGTCCACTAGTACCATGTCATGATCACTCCTATCTCTACTAAGGCAATTGTATTCTTTTTATATAGCAATATATATTCAGGATCATTCTATTATTGAATACATTTTATGCTTATTTTCATTTTTATGGCTATGTCACACTCGATACACCAGATGATGATGCCTATAGAGTAGGATATCAATATCCACCTATGTCTACTCTGAGTATGACCACACTCCATTTTATGGGGTAGTTCTTCGACTTGATTACAATACCATATGAGATCATTTCTTAACTAAAATTGGCAGTTCTCATCCACAATGCCTTGCTATAATTTTTAAAATGTAGAGATAAAGGCATGGTCTAAAAGGTAAGCCTCTTGGATCTCCTCTATCCAATAACTATGAGGTTCTAAAATGGCTAAATCCTTGCATGCCTACATCCTAGATAAAGAATCAGCAACTATGTTATCATTGCCCCTAGTATGTATGATATCAAAGTCATTATTTTATAATGTAACCATCCATTTGTATTTCTTTGGAGTAAGAATCGAGTGAGATAAAAAATATTTGAGGACCCTATCATCACTTTTCACCTTGAATCAACTGCTATCCATACAAGTAGTGATGCCACTTCTTGATTGTAATGGCCAACATTTCTAGGTGATAAACATTCATTACCATCACCTTATAATTTAGCTTATGGCTCTCAAAGGTTATCATCCCATGCTCTTGCAGAAGTAAAACTACCCAGATTCCCTAGCCACTAAAATCACACTAGATAGTGAACTCTTTAGAAAAGTTAGAACAAACAAGGATACAGGTTGAGGCAAACAAATCTTTCAGGTAATTAAAACTCTAATCAACTATAGCATCCCAAAAGAAATCTTCTTTTGCTAGCCTATCTATGAGAGAAGTTGTAATCCTAACACAATGGCAAACAAATCTCCTATAAAATGAAGAGAGACCAATAAATACATGAAGAGAAATAGTAGTAATGGGTGTAGACTAGTCTTTAATACATTGCACCTTTTTGGGGTTGGCGTGAATTCCCTTTTCACTAACAATGTGCCCTAGATATTGTACCTCAATCTATATGAATGAACGCTTAGTCTCTATTGCAAATAGCCCATGATATCTCAAAATATCAAATACCTCCTCACATGTGCCAAATGGTCCTATAATATCATGTTGTAAATTAGTATATCATCAAATAATACCAGTACAAAGTGAAAGAGGAAAGGATATAAAATCTTGTTTATGAGACTTTGAAAGGTAGCTAGGGAATTTGTCAATACAAAGGGCATAACTAAAAAATGATAGAGGCCATTATCTATCTTGAAAGTAATCTTAACTTCATTACCCTACCTCTTGCAAATCTGATGATAGCCAGCTAGATCATAAATTTATTTTGGTAAAATAATTTTCTCCTTTTAGCTTATCAAGTAAGGCATCCATCCTAGAGATAGGATACTTATTCTTTACTATAATCTTATTGAGATCCCTATAATCAATACACATCTGAAATTTCATCATGAAGAGAACTAGAGATATGTAAGGTGAGGAACTAGGCTCTATAAATCCCATCTCTAATAGTTATTTAATATACTCGGTAACTTCTTCTCTTTCACACTTGGAAAGCTTGTAGGGTGGTTTGTTAATTGGCTTTGGATGAGGCTCTACATCAATTGGATTATCAACTTGTCTTTTAGGAAACAATGCTAGAGGTATCTAGAATAAATCTTTCTACTCTTTCAAACGAGCTTTCATTGCTCAATTCTTGGTTGAATCTTTGGGCAGTTCTAGCACTTGTTTATTAAAATGCAAGACAAAGATTTGGAATATTTTCTTAAACTCATTTTTGGCATGATTTGCCGTAATAAACTTTTTTTAAAAATTAATGGATTCCATCTAAGCATATGAGCTATCAACTAATCAATAAACTCTAGATATAATTGAGAAAATTCCATAACATTTTTTTCCAATTGCATCAACCAATCATAGCGTAACATTATATCCATTTTCTACCCATAAAATTTAGCCAATTGAATATACACCTTAGGACACATTTGGTTGTTGATTTCTTCATCTCAATTTGCCACTTGGACTTTGATAGGGTGGTGCAAGTTAGTAGGAAAACATCCTAATTAATCTATGGCCGATTTACTTAGAAAGCTATGGATACTACCACTATTTACCAAAATGAACACATTTTTCCCATTGATACTCTCTTTGACACAAAGTGTGTTTGGGCTTCTTCATCATATCCATGTATCCATTGAAAATATGGAACAAATAGTGGCCACCAAGGTCAAAAGAAAAAATATCAACAGGACTATAGAACAGTTGTTGCCCAACATCCTCATCAATATCCTCATTTATAGTGACATCCATAAATGCATTTGTATCATCATTATCATCCTATGAATCTTCAAGAACTAACATGCTATAAATCTTGGCTTTTGCATTCCCACAAGCACACTTTGTTGCATGATCAACTGTATACTTCTCAACATATTTAAAACACAACTCTTTTTTCTTTCTTTTCTTGTATAGATCCATAATAATAGACTTGGTATTACTAATCACTAAAGTATTTCTAGACTTGTTGTCCCCTTGTTTGTGTTCTATTCTTGGACCGTTTACTATCCCAAATTTTCTTTGAGGTCTTGAAGCATTAAATGATGGATAATTTGGCTTAGAAAATCTTGAAAGAAGAATAAGAAGAAGAATCTCTCTCAAAAAATTAACTAATGTTTAAGTTTTTCCAAGTCTAATTATCCCTTCTTTCTCAATACCTCCAAAATAGCATGTAATTGTTGCACAATCTGCTATTTTGGCCATAGTTTGGCTAAATCTCTCCAAATATTTGTCAAAGTTCCAACATTAGCCTCTTCTCTAAGTAGAAAGCCTATAAGTACTTGCCATGTGGCTCTTGTACCTATTGCCTGAGATTTATGGTGACAAATAAAGAAAATATGTCTAGAATTCGAGAAAATCCAATGGATCAAGAGCTTATACTCTGATACCAATTGTAAGGAAGTAAACCAAAAGAGAGAAGTAGGACTATAGAAGAGAGAGAAGAGTGTAGAGGAGAGAGAAATACAAGATAGGAGAGAAGAAAGTTGTGGAAGCTAAGAAAGAGAAGATGTAGATGAAGAGACTTTTGTATTGATCTGAATGGTGAAAAATAAAATTCTTACACACCTTATATACTAGGGGGCTAGAGAATAAGTATTTCCCTACATTATTATTCCCACTTTCTTACACATTCTAGCATAGATTGCTTGATATGCACCGCATTTCAATAACATTAGTTAATAATGCATGAGTGTTTGAGCATAAATATTAAGAAACTCTAAGCTCTTTGAGTCCTAGAGTGAATGTTGACTATATGTAATAGTATTCACAAGAACACAAAAGTACTTATAAGTATACATGAATGCACATTAGTGCAAACAACCGTGCACACGTTGTTACTAGTGTTTGCTTGTGTTCAAAGGTGTACCTTAGGTGTATACAGTGTGCAATGTGTCTATGTGTACTTGTATTACCGATAAATATTGAGGCTAAAGGTGCATCTATATGTGTTAAAGGAGGGTCCCAATTTTCATGCAATGTGGATTTTTTATGCACATGTAGATGTGTGTTGTCGTATTACGCACTAGGTGAATGTACTAAGTGGGTGCACAATGTGTGTAGTTAGATGCACATATTGTATAGGTGGAAATAAAGTGCAAGAGTGATGTGTAGGCATATGGAAAGTGTGTGGTGTGTGGTGACGAATGCACTATGTGCTATATTAATGTGCTAAGTATTCAGATATCTCAATGTGTGTGTATAGGTGGAGGCACAATGTAGGGAGATGCACATAATGTAAGAGTAGATGCATTGTAGGTTTATGAGCACCTAGTGGGTTTGTGTGTCTATAGGTGGAGTCATATTGTAGGTAGATGCACACAATGTAAGAGTGGATGCATTGTAGGTTTATGGGTACCTAGTGGATCTGTGAGTGCATGATAGGTTTTTGGATTCCTTAGGTATATGTCAATGGTTGCACAATGTAGATGTGTAGATGGATGCATGGCACACCATGGATGCACCATGGATAAGAGTGGATACTCGGTGTGGATGCACTATACAAGTATATGTTAGTGTCCTAAGGTCTTTTGGTTAAATGCATAGTGTACTAAGAGATTAAGCTAATTGATGTTTGTGTACCTATGTCACCACATGTGCTAATGTGAATATGGATGCACTATGTGCTACTATGTGTGCACTAAGCAGTGAGGGTATATGCAAGGATGCACACAAATGCATGCATGTCACACGAATGCATCATCAAGGTACCCTCCTCTTTTCTCACTTCCTTCTATCCTCCCTTCTAGTAGGTTGGATCTAGGTAGTGGAGAAGGATAAGGGCTATATATGTGCACTAGTGTGAGTGGTATCCCCATGTATTAATGAATTCAAAGTATATGTTTTGTGTGTGTGTGTGTGTGTGTGTGTGTGTGTGTGTGCGTGCGTGCGTGCGTGCGTGCGTGCGCGCGCGTGCGCGCGCGTGCATGCACGAGTGCATGTGCACATGCATGTGTGTGTGCGTGTGCATGTGCATGCACGTGCATGTGCGTGTGTGTGTGTGTGCGTACACGCATGCTCATGCAAGTGGGTGGGATGCACAGTGCTATGTATGTGTGTTATGCAGAGATGAGTGCATAGTGTGTGCAATGGGATGTACTTTAGGTGTAGATTGATGCATAGTGTACTATAGGAGTGAGTAAGTGAATGCACAGCATGTATGTCTATGCATGCACAAATGCACACACACAACTATTTCTCCAAGGTTCCTACCTTCCATCTCACTTTCCTGTTATCCTTTCTACCCAATAGGTTGGATTTTAGTTGTAAAGAGGGGGGCTAGGATCCTTGGTGTACACTTATGTGTGATGTATCTACGTGTATCAATGTGCTTGTGTGTATGTGTAACAATGGATACACATTGTGTACGAGGAGATGGAGACCCTATAGTGCACTGTGCAATAGTGGATGGATGAACTATGTGCAGGTGGATGCACACAATCACAAAAACCGTTTTATAATAAAGAATATTATTTTCCTAATAAAATATTAAAAATAAAATTCCTTCCAACATAGAGAAATACAATAGCAATATGTGCACCACACAAGGATGGATGTATGTGCATTAAATCCTTCATTTTCCATGCATACACCTAGATCTTCATTATTACACATGTTGTACTTAATAGTCTCCCATGTGTAGTGCACAAGCTAGCAAGGGCATGTCCTTCTTCTCGCAATGCACTCCTTTCCTACCAAGAGGGGAGAGAATCATATATGGGTTATAGGGGGGTCCCTTTTGCCAACCTATATGTACCACCTACCCAGTATAATCAATGCCCTATGATGTGTTCTATTGTTGCATACATATTGTTGTGCAATGGCCATGATGCTTGTGACAGGGTAGCTCCTCTATATCCTAACAACGGCTCCTCATTCTTCACAGTAGAAAATCTTCCTTATTTAACAATGGCATTTTTCCTTGTGTAATGGATCCACTAATATAGGGATGAAGAGAAGGAGGAGTATGGTGATGTCAAAGATGGAGGTAATGCAAGTAATGGTGGTGATGAAAAGGAATCAATAGAGGGTGAAGACCACATGGCAAAGAAGAGAGCAATAGGGAGGATGAAGAAGAGGAAAAATATGATGATGTTGATGTTGCTAGGGTGATGCTTGTTATAGGCCTTGAACATGATGCTAATGATGAGGATAAATATGATGATTGTTAAAGGTGGTGACAATTAGTGACCTTTAAAGCCAAGAGCCATGAGCGATGCATTAAGGGGCCAACGGGTGTAGAAGCAGTAAAGACTACCTAGCACAACACATGGGTGGAGATATTGTCCCACTACAAGAAGCTACCTATATAAAGGAAGGGAGCTATTGTTGTTGTTCGAGCATGCACATAGCCCTAGAGGTCAAGCACCAGAGGGTCCTCTTGCTCCATGCCATATCCTTCTCAACTCTTTTTTGCTAATCTATCCTTATTGGCATCCTAAGTGCTCTCTAATAGTAGAGCTTATATTGTAGCATCCACAGTCATTGCATTTGGCAGTAGTACTTCCTTGGTCTTGTATCCCTACAATTGTTTAGTAACTTTTTTTCCAAAGATCTATGTTGTGACCGTTCTAGTCCCTAACTGTTGTATTGATTCTTACTTTAGAAATATATTTTGGATTGAGTCTTGGGTACATTTTGTGTTTGATCTATGTGTTGTGAATATGTATTGCTCTACAACCTGGGCACTGAGTGTTGAAAGTGATGTTAATGTCTATCTGTGTCAGTTCTGAGTATGCCATCATCATTCTTATGGTGGTTGTGCTTGGACACCAATTACAATGATGATAAGCATGCTATTGATGATGATGATGGTTGATTACAGACAATAGTAAACAATCAAAAGACTATGATGAATGATGAAAACAGTGTTGATGCTAGTTGTGTTGATGCTTAGCTTGTTGATGGTGCCTTCAAGCAAAAAAAAGCATAGATTGAATCAAGTAGGAGATGATGATGAGGTTTATGTAGATGCTATCCATGTGTTACCTTCAATTGTATAGATGGTTCCTTGTATATAGCAACCAATGTGCTCTAATCAAAGGAAGTCAATGGACAGTGAATGATGGTGAAGAGGATCTTGGTTTACAAATAGCAGCAAGCACAAATTTGATGCAGATGATGATGATGATTAGTGCTTCCCATGATCGATAATAACAAGAGGCCCAATCTACTACAAAAGATGATGATAAAATTTAGCTCTCTCACACTCTAAGTTCACTGCTATCGGACCTCATACAACAAACCCCCATGGCCTTGCGGCCTCGAGTGACTCACTACAGCTAGAAGAACTCTCTCTAAATACCAATATATTTGCATTTTAGTCCAATCAACAAACTACCTACCCCAAACTCCAAATAAGAGTGCCCAACATAAGGTGTCTAGCACACCACATGAACATATCACATGCATCTCCCTAACTGATTGCCATGGCCTCTAATCACAAGTGTACTATGTTAGAGATCTACCGAACCTCATCTTTTTATACAGATCATAACACTTACTTCACTCATCCTCACTAAAATACCCTTAAACCTTCACAGCTAAATAACTTCAATCTTCCTCACACAATTTGTCAATGTAAAGCAAGTTTTATGCAATGGTGTGTGCAAAATAATGCTTGTATGCATGGGGTATGCATAAAGTGGATGGAAGGTGCACAATCATTATCAATACAGAACACAAAGTGACAGTGCAACAAATAATCTTTCCATATTTTTCCATGAACATACTCTAACGATATGTCGTGTTGCTACACAAACTCAAGGGCATTGAGTATCCCAACTCATGATACTCTCAAGTAAAAAAATAACACAAGATCAACCTATATATGATATGCATCAAAATGTGATCCATTTTAGCAATATTTATCAGATTTTTAATCACTTGGTATCAAAATAGATAAGAGGGGAGAGACGTAAAGTACCCAAGAGCGTGCACACACAAAAGCAATGGAGACTTGAGCAAACATAGAAAAAGGGCTGAAAACTTCTTCTTCTTCTTTCTTCTTCTTCCACACCAAAAAACCAAGTCTACAATATGACAAAAGACTACTATGAAAGTACCATAACATATGTACACACAATCACTAAGTATAAACCTTCTAGGAAAGAAGAGGTGGCAAAATAAATGTGCCATAACCAAGGATTGAGTATATGGGTATAGACCAACTATGGAATCGCTAGTATATCCTCATGTCGATCACCTAACATGCCAATGAATAATACCGTGCCACATCACCAAGGCACGTAGTAGATTCTATCTCATATAGAGCTCAATATGAGCTCATGAACTCCAAGCATAGTCTTGAAGCATCAGAGCTTCTCAACTCTCAAGGTCTTAGTGAAAATGTTAGTAGATTTTTTCTCTATGTTGACATAAACCAAGTCAATATCACCTGCTAGTACCCACTCTCGATTGAAATGGTAATGGACCTCTATGTGTTCGGTCCATGCATGATATATTGTGTTCCTAGCCAATTGAATGCTACTAAGGTTATCACAGCACATGATAACCTTGTTATCTACCTACATCCCCAAAACTCTATGACAATCATATACCCTCTGGAGTTCTAATTGTCTTTATGTCAAGAAAATACTGCAACTCTCCCAAATCCTTCATCTCAAATTCAACCTGAGGAAGACCCTTCATATTATCAATCTATGTCACAGTATCACCCACAGTGATCAAATCATCCACATATATAATAATGCCCACAGTACTTATATCACTCTCACATACATAGAGTGAGTGATCAATCTGTGTTCTACAAAATCCAATGCTCACAACATATTCTACAATTCTATCATGCCATGCCCTAGGTGCTTGCTTCAACCCCATATAAGGCCTTATGAAGTGTGTAAACATAATCTAGATGATTCTCATTTACATAACCAGATGGTTGCTCCACATAAACTTCTTCTTGCAACTACCCTTGCAAGAAGACATTCTTAACATTCATTTGATGCATGATCCAACCTCTTGATGCAATCACTACTACGACAGCCTTTATAGTGGCCATTTGAGCCCTTAGGGCAAAGGTCTCCTTATAATCAATACTGTGCATACCCTTTAGCAACCAGCGATGGCTTATAGTGCTCAATAAACCCATTTGACTTATGTTTGACCTTGTAACCCATTTGTAGCCAATAGCTTTCTTGCCTTCAGGTAAGGGCATTAACTCCCATGTATCATTATCCATAAGTGCTATTATTTTTTCATCCATAGCATGATCCCAATACTTATTACCCATTGTAGCCTCAAAACAAGTGGATTCCACATCCTGCACAACCTTAGCCATGTATGCATAGTAATGAGCTACATAGCTATCATATGTCAATCCACTACATTGGCTTTCTCACATGTATGGACATGGATCACTACCAAGTCCTTTACCATCGTCTTGTGCCTTCCACACACCATATGTTTTTATAGATGGAATCCCAAAACTCCTCATCCATGCTCTACTCAAAGCCATCTCAATTAGAAACCTGATGATACATTTGTCACAATAGGTGAGTCTCCAACTTTCTATTTACCTTTTCTTGACATCTCTGATATACTTGGTGGTGTAACTATCATTCCAAGGTCTATCAATAAAATCATAACTATATTGTGGTCCACTCAATGTCTATGACTACTGACTTGTTTACTGTACTGCTACACTCTCCTGATCATCAATCCCAACTACATTCTACACATTACTTTACCAGCTACTCATTTCATTAAAAAAAAACATCCCTACTAACTCTCAGCTCACATGTAATAGGGTTATAGTATCTGTTAAAATATGTGGGATCTAGAGCATGGCAGATGTGGAAGCTATGGAGGTTGGAAGAGAAAGAGTGAGTTCGTGAAGACACTGATATGACTGATTGTTACACAAGTGAATTAGGTTCCAAGATGGAAGCTTGGACTCGTAAACACAATCTTGTGTATTGACTAACAATGACACAGAGACTTTACTAAAAGAAAAAAGTACTATGACATTGCATTAGAAAAGAGAGCAAGTACAATGCTTTATAGGAAATTGGATGGTAGCACTTCTCCTACTGTGCATATGGGATTCTAGTCATGTGCCCTCATTGCTCCTTATAAAGAGACTAAAATAGGTGTGATTGCAAACATCTCAACACCCCTCCTCAATCACAACCAAAAGTACAAAGCATATAGAGGCTTTAGTGAAAGCAACACCTGCAAAGTGTAGGCACACCATAAACATGGCAAAACATCAGAGGGTGTCACAGAAAAGGCTAAGTGTGGGTACCATAAACATGATGGACATCCAAAGGTTGTAACAAGGGCCTCACAAAGTATACAGAGGTTGTAGTACAAGGCTAATTGAGGAGTTTACAAGTTTATGTCTGAAGCATTAGGGCTAGGCAATACAAGGCTACAAAATTCTATCACAATAGAAGGACTGATGAGGTTTGTCTTTCTCCTGGTGGCCTTCTTCTTCTTCTTTTTCCTTTGCTCCATTTTCTTCTTCTTCTTTAATTGTAACTAGATAGGCCTTTTGGAACCTCTTTCTGGCATGGAAAAACTTCTCGGTGTGTTCGATCCTTTTGTAGAAGTCACGGAAAAGCTGGTCCTTCTTGCCTTTGTACATGTTGCCAACACATAATGCATACTCAACTCTAGAGGTGCTTGGTTCTTCCTTAGTTTTTAGCTTCTTTTCCTCCTCTAACAATGATGCCTGGATATCAACAAGTTCAGGGTTTGGCATATTGATTAGAGTTGTTGATACATCATTATATTCAGGAGGCAAACTTTTAAGTAGAACACTGATGCAAACATCTTCTTCAATTTTAATGTTGATTCCTACAAGTTAGGTTAGAAGTCCTTCCATGTAATTTAGATGTGTGGCAAGTGATGTTCTGGACTTCATTTCAAGCCTGAAAAACTCAATCAAGAGACATACTTTAATGACTTAAACTGTGCACCAAACAAACTATCAAGTCTTTTCCATGTATCCTATGAAGTATCACAATTATCCACATGGTGGATATAGCTGTCGTCTAGCTCCAGTTTGATAATGGCCTGAGCTTTATCATCATTATTTTGCCAAGTGACTACAAGGTCTACATCATCAGGCTTCGTTCCTTTTCCAGTGGTAATGGCCTAGAGGCCCTTCTTCACCAGGATGAGTTTGATGCGGGTTTGCCAGGTGTGAAACCCGACTCCTTTGAAGCGAGCTATTGGAGAGTCTTTTCCCATGTTGGATTTGTAGGGACAGTAGCAAATCAGCTCCAAAAATTCTTAGCTGAAGAAATGATTTTGAATGTGCTAACAAACACAAGTGCCCAGAAAGCACTAAGTGACTAGTATCAAGAGATACTTGTGGAGCCAGCTGCTTGAGAGATCTTCAAATCTTCAATGAAACTTCAAGTTGTATTCCAATCCTTGATTTGATGGTGGAGTAGCCCAAAAAATATCAAGATGTGATGAGTATGTGCTGGAACTTCAGTATTCAATCATATCATTGTGTGGTAGTGGACTAATTAAATGTCAAGAGAGAGAAAATGAGGTAAAGGATGAGCTTAAGTACTCTTGGCTATGGAGTCTGCAGTTAGGGTTTCTAGGCAGCCCTTGTTTTTTTCTTACAACAACTCATGCAACAGTGGGCCATTTTGCAAAAGATTTGAGTTGAGAGTAGCTTAGGTAATGCCCTTCCATTTCCCTATGGTTGTGGGAAGAATAGTTGAGCATAGGCACAACATTCATCGTATGACAGGCTGCTGACAAAAATTGCACCAGATTTGAGGAAAACTCCATTGTCGATTTCAATGCACATGGATCTTGTCAATTTTTAGGATAGGATAGAGTGCATTGACCTGAGGAAGATACTCATAGAAGAAATCTCAAGAGATGTGCCTTGATTGAAGAGATCTTAGCCTTCCAAGTCAAGTAGGTCTTGCAAGCTATGGCAACCATTGAAGCTTCACTGAAGGTAGAGTGAGAATGGAGCTAGAAGTGAAGTCATGAACTAACCAGATGTGAAGATGAGCTGAGCTGAGCTAGGCCATACCTGACAATTGGGCTCTGATACCATGTTAAAACATGCGGGATCTAGAGCAAGGCAGATGCGAAAGCTATGGAGGTTGGAAGAGAAAGAGTGAGTTCATGAAGACACTAACATGACTGACTATTACACAAGTGAATTAGGTTCGAAGATGGAAGCTTGGAATCATAAATGCAATCTTGTGTATTAACTAACAATAGCACAGAGACTTTACTAAAAGAAAAAAGTACTATGACATTGCATTAGAAAATTGAGCAAGTACAATGCTTTATAGGAAACTGGATGGTAGCACTTCTGCTACTGTGCATATGGGATTCTATTCATGTGCCCTCAATGCTCCTTACAAAGAGACTAAAATAGGTGTGATTGCAAACATCTCAACGTATCTGTATCCCTTTTGCTTAAGAGAATATCCAAGAAATACACATTTTTTTGCTTTGGGATCCAATTTACTATGCAACTTATCAGGAATATGTACAAAAACAATACATTCACATACTTTCAGAAGATTTGGCTTTCTACCTGTAAACTTCTCTTCAGGTATCATACCATGTACAACAGCAGTGGGTGTCCTATTCATAATGTATATAGTAGTAGCAATTGCTTCAATCCAATAGTAATGAGGCAAGTTTCTTTTTGACATCAATGCACGAGCCACTTCTGCAATAAACATGTTTTTCCACTCATCAATAACTCCATTTTGCTGTAGAGTATATCTACATTATACTACCCATATATACCATTTTTCTATAAATAATCAATTTTGCTACAGAGTATATCTACATGTATACTGCCCATATATACCATTTTTCTACAAATAATCAAAAAACTCATTAGAGAGATATTCTCCCTCTCCATCCAATCTTAAGCATTTAATATGCAACCATGTCTCCTTCTCAACCAAAGCCTTAAAGCTTTTAAAGTGACTAAACACTCCACTTTTCTCACGCATAAAGTAAATCCATACTTTGCAAGTATGATCATCAATGAAGAAAACATAGTACCTACAACCACTCAAAGTTGTAGTCTTTGTAGGACCCCATATATTAGAATGTATCAATTCAAGTGGCTTCTTTCATACATGTTTTTCATGTGAAAATTCATATATTGCTTGATTTCCAACTCTAAACTTAGGCCCCATCAACTCTAAACTTAGGCAAGCCATCTGTGGGAGCTTTTGCTCAACCGCCAAGACCCTCAGACCGCTTATTATTTCAAGTGTTCCAAGCCGAGCACTAATGGCTACCTCTCACATAGCCAACATGCCATCCATATCTACGGGTGTAGTGAGCTTACCTCCATGCCGATCGATTTACCTCCTCTCCCACACACTCCGATAGCTCCACGATCCAAGTGCAAGCTTCAAGCAAGCTCCATCCTCAAGCTCCACGCTCCAAGCTCCATTGCCACGAGCAACACAAGAGAAGAGAAGAGAAGAGAAGAAGAGAGGAGAAGATGGAGAGCTTCTCCTCCTCGGGTCCCTCACCCTCACACACTCACTCCCTCACACTCTCACACTCCCTCTCTCAAGCACAAGCTCAAGCAAGCGAGAACAAGAAGAAGAAGAAGAAGAAGAGGAGAGCCACTTTTGGCCACACACAAGAATGAGCTTATCATTCACTTTTCAACTTTATATACAAAACCCTAAATCCCTTTTGGGTGGTCATCCCCTTTTCCCCTTTTTTACATGGACGGCCGTGGCCTAGGCTCTTTTTCCCATTGTCCTTCTATCTTCCTAGCTTCCTTTTCACCTCCCGTCTACATTTACAAATTGTGCGGGTAGAGCACGATGCTCTTGAATTAATCCATGATGTGCTTGCACTCTTTTACTAAAGTATTGACTTGCGCTTTTCCTTGCGTGCCTTTCTCCCTTATTTAGGACTTTTCTCCTTGTGCGTCTTTGTCTTCCGTTTCTCTTTGCCTTGGGCTTTTTCTTTGTCTTCTACTTTAGCTTTTCTGGATTTTCCACCTTCGTTCGTTTGAGGGTTAACATTACCCCCTCCTAAACGAGTGCCAATCCCATGGCACTCACCATCATAGGTAGCAGGTTTTAGCATGCACCGAGGACGTGGGTGGCAAGGACGTCTGTGGTTGCCATAGCGGAGTGTTGGTAGTGGTGGGGAGGAAGGTCGTTGGGGGCACGTTGGTGGTTTAGGTGGCTGGTGGTAGGGTTATTCTCTATGGGGATTGCACTGATGGAGTACAAGTGGCGGTTTGTTAGGGATTCTGCACATGACAATTCTTGGCGGGCTTACAGGATGATAAAGGGGAGGAATTCAAAGTTGAGTGTCAATGAAGAGCAAACGACACCTTCGTTGGAGTCTTCAATACCTACAATTGAAAACCTCTCATAGGTGGTCTCTCCCTAGGAGTAGTGCTAGTCTTCTCTATCGTGCACAAGACATAGTTTAATTAGTTTGGGAGACAGGTCGAACTCTAAGCAAGCTGAGAGTATTGTCTAGCACTTGAGGACCCAAACTGTGTATATATTTTGGTGCAAATATTATGTGAGTGCTCGTGCATACTTAGATATTACGTAGTTAGAAGACCATGGGCTGGTTTCTCATAACAATGTGTGGATGAAGCAAAGTTGTCCATGTTGAGAAGAGTGCACGTGGAGGTGTATGAGACATCCTTTACATTGTGACTGCACGACGGAGCATAATTGAACACAGGGACACCGCACTTTTGGTAGCTGTGAGCTAGTGGACTTGCTCGATGAGGACAGTGTACTTTTCATGGCCATTCGTGTGGTGCTTACCACAATTTGAATGCAATGGTACTAAGGCAGAGTGCAAGAGGGAATCGTGCGAATGGGTCAGGGTGACGAGTCTAACCATAGGCGAGACAAGCTCCCTAGGTATGTCCTGCCCTTGATGTGCCCTAAACAATTGTGGGTGATGAAAAAGAGCTAGGGGACTAGAGACAGAGCCAGCCGACAAAGGTCACTGGATGTACCTAATTTGAGGACCCCTAGGTGCTATGCGGTGATCGTGGGTGCTTTGTATCTTTTCATTCTTTTCTTGTCTTTTGTCTTCTTTTTTGTTTTCTTTTTTGTTTCTTTTTTGTGCTTTTTTTTTCTTTCTTTCTTTCTTTCTCTTTTCTTTTCTCCTTTTTTTTCCTTTTGTTTTTGGGCTTGCCTGAGTACAAGCATTGCAATATGTTGAGGCTATCAGCCTTTCAATGGGTTGGGAAATGTCAAGCTTCGAAGGGTCGGGAAATGGATATTATAGTGATGATTGTGCCCTAGCCTCGCTGTTAGAGAAACGATCGTTGAGATGGGGAGATACACTTGAGATATTGAAAACCTCTTTGCGACACGCGATGTTGGTACAATTGAGGTAACAACTGCCGTGAGCCAATTATAGAGCTTGACCCAGAAAGAGAGTGTAGCCCATGACTATGCTTTGGGCCATGTGATGTGGGCACTCGCAAGGGTGATTTTTCGCATTCGGCAGCGTGGTTTTGTCGCGGTTCTTTGTGAGGTTGGTGGTCTTGCGGTGACTTGGGCATTGAATACATTCACACGAAGACCTGTGTCATCTTGCATCCACTTGTCACTTCATGAGAGTATATGCAAGTCGCATATGTGAAGTACAACAAACAAATGCAATCATGTCAAGATATAACTTTTTCAAATCCTATGATGCTGATTGCGATGCCTATTCCAGTGCTTGTTAAAGACGTGGCATATATTAGCGATAGGTAAGGGAAGTGTATACAAGTGGGGAGCCTGCCCCTTTAATCATCAACAGACAAAAAGTTATGGCAGGATGGCTTATTAAGTTGCTTGTATATCATAGGGGCTACTCAATTTGCACAAGGCGGGGTGAGTCTGGGTGGTCAGGCGACTGAGGCTCTGCAAGTGCAGGGCTCCTGTGAGGTTGGGCAAGGAAGATGTCGGTCGGGACCTGAATGGTGTAGTCTCTGGCTACCACCGTTTCCAAAATGCTTTTGAACAATTCATCGAATTCTTCCTTATCTCAAGCTTCCCTTTCTGCCTTTGAGCACCTGGTGCCCAAGCGTCTATTGGGGGTTCGCACAACCGGTGTTGCCACATCTTGTGAGCTTCTTCGAGATTCTACTCCCCTAACCTAGGGATTCTTCGGCCCACGTCTGGGACGGTGTGGCTTAGGACGTCATTTCTTCGCATACCTTTTGAGGGTAGGCATGTAGCGCACCGGCGAAGGAGCTTGTGCTGCATGTTCCCTTTGATAGCGGAGAGCGTCTTTGCAAGCCAGTTGCCCTAGGTTCTCCATGTCTTCCTCATAGGGGGGCCTACAAAATACAAACCAAGGATTAGGCCTTGATACAAGATAAACCATTCGCATGGAAGGGATTATAGTGTGGGTTATCAAGCACATATGATGAGAAGGGGAGGGGTGAGGCATGCAATGTTTGTGGTAGAGGGGTGGCCCCCATGATAATATTCATTTAGCCTCCATCCATTAGCAGATCTTGGCTCATGATAAGTTACGTGGACTGGTTGTCATGGAGTGGGGCAAGGCTCATCCTCGAAAGGATAGATCAAAAAGGGGAAAGGTGTATAGAAAGGGATGGTATCCTATCTACACCATCAGAGATGTTGGGGTAATGAGGGTTGCATGCCCTCCACCAGGAGGTGGAACTGGTCACACAACTTCTAAATGTATGGTGAGAGGAGGATCTGAGGAGCTTAACATGTTGAACCCAACTCTTCTCCCTGCGCTTAACTATTATTGCTTGTATGTGTTGATAGTGTCTATACAGGGTCACAAAAGTTATTGTTTATTTATATACATATCCCTGAATCCATGTCATTTCAGGAGGATAAAAGCCAATTGTAGAACTCCATATTGTACTGGAGCGTGGCACACGCATCTAGTACTCGTAGCATCTTACTCAATACCGATAGATATTTTGCAACATCGAGTAGCATGGAACCTTGTCTGAGTCTACTGGCAACATGTAACTCCTCCTCAGTGAGAACCTTATCAAACAGAGAGTTGTCTTGACTAGGTACCCCAAATGGCAATCAGCACTCGAAGGGAAGTTGGTGCCACATAGGTTGGGTCTCTTTGAGACTGCCATTTGGCCAATCGCTCCTCTAAGACTGTCATGATCTCGGCTCCTATTTCGGCCATTGCAATGCAGTTTTCACACCAACGCTGTTTGAATTGACTTCGCCCTCTGATAGTCGCTTTAGTTGCTCTATCTCTCAGAGATTTGGTTGGCATAGCACATCATTAAATGTGACAGTTAAGCGTAGTTCGTCAGCTTCCTCGTCAAAGATGAGTCGCATGCGTTCATACACGAGCCTATTATAGTGCTCATCAAGATGTTCTTGCTCTTCCCAGGATAAGGGAAATGGCAAGTACTCTTCAAGCTGCTCTTTAGAAAATGTGCCCATGTCTGCTAGGACATAGACACATGTGAACACTTTGAGCTTAGCATCCAACTCAATTAAGCACTCTGTGACACTTCTATGTTCAACAAGGGCTTTCTCGGTTGCTATCTCATGCAAAGTTCTAGGAGTTTGCCTGGGCTTTAGCATAGTTGGGGGCTCAGGCCGAGATGAGCAAGTTTGGCCAACGCTAGGATTTATTATGCTCTTGGGGTTTTCATGTTTCTCCTGAGGCTTTTTCATTGTGTCACGGTTCTCCTTGGATGTGACTAGTATAAATTTGTCACCCTATTGTGACAGTGTTGTATCCACGCAAGCAGCCGTTGATGGTAACAACTGCTTTGATTTTTCAGAGCACACGGATGTGTCTGAGGTTTCACCGCTATTAGGAGAGGCATCAATTGGTGTAGTGGTGGATGGACTCGATGCTTTATTCCTCAGCTCTCCAGCGCTCTTCCTCTCAACGTTCTTGGGGTCCACAACTACCTGCAACTGCTGTTGTTTTCGTTGTTTTCTCCTCTTTTTCCTGGTGAGTGTAGGTGTATCTCTCAATGACTCAAGACCCTGGGCCAGGTCAACCATTGATGTGCTTGGGGCCTTTGCATTCTCTTTCTCTAGCATGTCCTTATGGGACATAGCCATGGCCTGCTGAATAGCCTCGCCAGGTTGTGAGGGCACAATTGCCTCCCTTTTCGGAGAGTCTAGCTCTTTAGTCAATTCCCTTGTGTTTAACTCCTCTAACCTAGGCTTTAGGCACTTTGTTGGAGTTGTCAAGGAAGTTGGCTGTGACACCTCCTCCACAGGTAAACTTCTAAGGACACATTCCACAAGGGGCATTGTCACGGCCAAGGGCTGTGACTGCTGTGATCCCTCAGTAGTAGCGGCTGGTCCAATGGGCTGGCTACTCCTGGTGGATTGTGGTGTCAAGTCCCTAGGGCGATCGGAGGTGGTTGTCTCTTTTGTTGCCCTTTGAGCATTCATCTGTGTAGATCGAGAATGAGTGAGAATGAGTTGATCTAGTCGCATTAGGTTGTTCAGACATATTCTTGGGCCGAGAGATACAGATGGTGTCATGTCCCACCTCTTGGACATTTGGAAGCTTAGATGGAGATAGAGATTGGGAGTGAGCAGCCGCCCTTGATGACTGCTGCTGTGCTTCTTGTGTCCGTTTGGAAAAAGAGGGTGTAGGAGATCTAGGACTCTTAGGTGGACTTGGCACTAGCTGAATGATTTGGTCGAGGCTATTAGAAAATTGTCCTATTTGCTTTGTTGAACAATCAGCCTTCTCACGAGCAGCGTTGTGCCTCTGGTGCTCATTATCCTCTTAAGGATATCATCCCTCGTATTCATAGATGACTTGAAGCTCTTGTATCTCCAAGTCTATCTAAGCATGCATGCACAACAACATCATCATCAACTACCGCACTAATAGATCCAAGAGCTTCCACAATACTCTTTAGCTTCAAGGTATAATCATTAATGGACAAGTTATCTCTTTTCACTTGATTTAGCACTAACTTGAGCTACAGTTTTCTAGCCTTTGTATTTACTTCGAACAACCTTGCCAAATTTTTCCATGCAATGGCAAGAGTTTCAAATTCTTGCAAATAGCCCATCATGCTACCTGTGATACTAAGAGACACGCAATACATGACTTTACTTTGTGTTTGCTTCCAATGATTATTAGTCTTTAACTATTTTGCAGTAGCATTTTGATGGAACCTAGAACGGGCCGGCACTGGCTCGTGCACTAGCCGGACCTCTATCACATGCGCTCAACAACCCTACGGCCTCGCATCCAGGAGCGTTGATGACACATACATTGCCTTCCTAGACATCTTGCGTTTGTATTACGTCGTTTGTAGTCCACTTTTCTCTCACCCACTACTCCTCAGAGGGAGTCCCTCACACATTACCTAATGGCACGAAGCACAAACATAGGGGGTCCTCCAACGGCTGAGTGCCGCCACCCCTCTGCGACTCTCCTACACCTTGGGGATTGGACCCTCGATGCGTCGCTCAACATATAAACATGTCGCACGAAATCCACTCAAGGTACCATTTAATCGTATACAGGAATGTACCATTGTCGTTACTTCTCTTTCCCCTAGACCCCACAACTAGCCTATGGCTTAGGGTGTCCTATCTCTCACTCAACATGGGTCAAAGTCCTAATGAAAACAATTGCTGTGCATCCAGGATTTCTAATACCTTTAAATATTTCCATGATTTATGCATAGTGTGGATGCTAAGTGCTCAAACAATTTGAAATCAATATTGTGCACATGTGGAAAACATCCTTTCAATGATTTTCAACTACCGTTCTTATGCGGCGTTGCATGAACCTAACACTGAGGAAACCCTCGTGCTACTAGGCTCTTATTTTATAATTATTCACCGACCTATATGGCATGCACACCAAAATAGCAGTCTTTTCATCATCTTACTTCGCATTTAGACACATTTTGACCACTCTACCCTCCCATCGATCAAATGTTGCATTGTGGTATAGATTTATAAGGCATTTTGCCATCATTTTATGTGTAAAAAGCGGGAAAAACACACTTTAACAAGAAGGTGAGGATGAACTGAGGCAAATCCTCATGCTTCAGTCCCCACAAACATTCACAAACATTGTTCTTAATTTTCATTAATTTTCCGCACCCAAAATGCATTTTTCCCCTATTTTTAGTGATTTTTCTCCATTTTCCTTGTATTTTCCCTTATTTTCTGCATTATTTAATTACTGAAAATTCAAAATAGGTTATGGGCTATGGCCTTAGTTCCTTCTTGCAGCAAAAATAAAAATTTAGTTAGTGTTCCTATTTATTTTTCCATTTTTATGCCCAAAAACATCATTTTTCCTTGATTTTCCATATTTTACGTGTTTTAATGTATTATTTTGAACCACAAGATGCATATTTTTCTGATTTTCTGATTATGGTCAACAAGTACTCATGGAAAACAGCAACATAAACAATTTTTAGCCCACATGAACAACATTTTATCAATCAAAAGCCATAAAATCTCAAATTTCCTTTGAAAAAATTGAATTGCCGCTTATTTGCGCGTTTCGGGTTTCATGTCCATGGCTGCAAATCTGAAAATCAGTAGCACTTCATGCTCATCACGATCACAAATCACCATTTCCAGCCCGTGGAGCAATCCGATCCATGCCGGACAAGCCTCCATCATTCCTTCTTCTTCCTTTCTCTTCCCACATGAACTCCCTCTTAGAGGAGAGAGAGGGAGGAGAGAGAAAGACTAGATCTGGTTCTCTTCATTCAATCCACCATTCTACGGGTGAAGGGCGGCGATAAGATCGGCCAAGAAGGAGAAGATCAGCCCCAATGTCTGTTCCATGGGGTACTCACAGCCCACAATCATGATGAGAGAGGAGAGAGAGCGAAAAATGCGTCATTTCTTGATCACGCCATGTCTTCCTTCTCTCTCCACGTTTTTTGATCAAGAGGTGCATAAAATTTTGGGAGGGAGGGTCCAAACTCAAAAGGCATGCCCAATTTTGGCCTCCCAAGTGTCCACCTTTTCATATCTTGACCAGTTTCTTGGCAATTTCCCCGTCCGGACTCGGAATTGAGCTCTGAAAAATCTTGGGCGTCCGGCTTAGTATCCCGCATTGGCCAGTAGCTCGTGTCAACCCGCATGACTGTCTGAAAAATTATCAAAAATCAACAAGTGTCGCTCGGGCACCTTTAAAGCACTTTGACGCTTAAAATCGTTCTAGATCGAGCCGCCGCCTTTGGCGTTGAATATTTTTCCCTTGATATTCATAATTTTTAGCTATTTTTAAGCAATTTCCGGCACCAAAATTCCGCTCTCATTGATGACCACGGGATAGGGCGACTGAGCCTGTCGAATCCACGAACATATCTGCACATAAACAACCAAAGAAGCATCAAACTGATATAAAACAAATATATAATAAAACTCAGCACAATGCTCCCCCTCCCCCCTGGACAGAACCAAGGCATGACATCCACAAGGAGTAGGCCTAGCATCATTTAATAGAAGATCCGAAGCGAGTCACTAACCAACTGCTCCAACACAGCCAAACTGAAAAACCTATCAAAGAGGTTGCCCTAAGTGGTAGTCTGAACTACTTGCCAACTAAGGATAACACAACTAGGAGCTCCTACTAGGCGAGGACTCCTATAGCTTGATCAAGGAGTATTTTCTTTCAGTACATGTCTTCTTTTAGGGTTTCTATTGTATGAACATACTTGGGCATGTAAAAAGGAGGGAGCTGAGCGTAATGACCCAAGGAGAACAGGGCATCGGTCTGAGGACCTGTCTCGGCACCCAAGAACCTACCAAGCCCTCGCAAGGTGACACTTAATCCTTTTCTAACACTCACTTTTATTTTCGCTCCAACCTTCCTTGTTTTGATATTATTTTTCCAGCAAGAAGCCACCCCTAGGAAGACAAGGTATCGGCCCCGGATCTGACTCGTCCCCAGGAACCTACCAAGCCTTCGCAAGGCAACGATCAACTGCTTATACATTGTCATTTCCTTTCTTTTCTTTAATAGGGGTTAGAACCCCTTTTTACACACCTTCGTATTTATATTCATCTTTTAGGATGTTCAGGGTTTCTTGGCATCATCATTATTATCTTCTAGCAGGCTTCTCTAACTGCCTCACTACTAAGAAGAACTCCTAGAACGGCTGTCTAGCAGGCTAGCAGAACAGGGCCACTAGGACTTCCTTCTAAAACAGGTCTTTCGATGCCTGACAATATCTTTACAGGAGGCAATGACTACTCCGACCTCCCTCAAACATACTTAGCCTAAACCTGGGACTTCATGCCTTGGTTGTCGGTCCCCAACAAAAAATGTATCCCCTCGACAAGTACAAATACACATATAACAGGAAAGAAAGGTACTCGTAAAGGAGAGGTATCACCTGGATTGGCCACAAGAAGCTTCCATCGCAGCAACGGCTCCTCCAGGCTCCACCAAATTCCACGAATCACAAAACTTGTCCAGCACAACACTTAAAACAAAAACCCAATTAAACGCACCCGCACTAGACAGGGAAATGGCCCTCTTGGCCTAATGAAATCAAACATGACTTCACATAACATCCTCCTAGAAACAACTATGATAGACATCAAAGCATACCATTCCCAGGGGGACAGAGGCTCGTAGCCCTAAACTAGGTGCATTAAATTATGACCCATCCCTCCTGCGTATATCGCAAGAGATGTTCGCATCACATGTCGTCTAATCAGTCTGTGGGTCCAAGATAATATAGGCAGATGAGTCTCACCTACCCTCTGCATCACCCAGATCAACCATCGTCTGCCAAAGAGGGCATGTTCAGAAAGCATACCCCACAAACGACCAGGTCCTGTCTCACCATCAATAGATATATCGAGACAAGGGCCACAATTAAAGAAGAGGTCTTCTTCATACGCAAAATTAGCCAATGAATCGGCAAACTGATTCCAATTCTGTGGAATCAGCTGAAAAGACACTCTATCAAATTCGTCTAGCAGGGCTATGGCAGTATGATGGTACATGCAAAGGATGGGGTTCCGTACCATGTACGTCCCATTGAGTTGATTTAAAACCAACTGAGAGTCCCCTTTCACCAATAACTGGCGGATACCACCCTTCTTTGCAATATTCAAACCCATAATCAGGGCTTTGTATTCGGCCATGTTATTGGTAAAATTCACCCCGAGATAAGCAGCTAACTTCATGACAATGCGTCGTCGGGGGTCTCGGATGACAACTCCTACACTTCCTTTTTTGCATGCACCCCTGGACGCCCCATCAAAGTACAAGGTGTATGTCCATAAAGGGTTTACATATCCTGCCATCCGGAACTCTACTCGTAATTATGGTAATCAAAATTCAGCATATTCAACGGGTGGACTGTAGGCTCCATCCCTCCATCATCATTGAATTCAACAGGGATGCTCGTCAACATTTGTAGGCAGTGATGGCAAAAGACCTTGATCTCCCAAATAAATGTCCCGCCTTCTTGCTCAGTCACCTTATATCCTTTGCTCCACCAAATGAGCTTTCCCTGATGATACCTCTGTTCAAAATACGGGTGTTCTAAATAAGGGATCAGACGACCCATCAACCTCTATCACGATTTCCTTGCAGATGTTTGCTCGATCTTTCCTAGAACTGCAAGGCAGTCATAGTATTAGTGCAATCAAAAATAATAAGGTTTAATCTTATTGAGATTAACCTTATTTTTAAATTCTATCCCCTCAAGGTCAGCTAACAAGACTGTGGGCTCGTCCCAATTGGGCTCTAGCTTGCTTGGAAATAATTCATGTCGTGCGTCATAATACAAAAGAAGCTGTCCTTTCTTGAAGGTGTATTTCTTGGCTTTGAGGTTGTGTAGCTGCTTCATTCGGCGCTTCGCCACTTCTTGGTGCAATAAGCTCTGCAGCTTAAGCTCATCTAAATGTGCCAGTGTCGTCAAGCGCTCAAAAAGTGCGTCTTCATCACTCAAAGAATGATTGATGGCAAACCGAATAGTCGGCAGCTCAATCTCTAAAGGCAAGACACACTCCTCCCCATATACTAACTTGAACGGGGTATGGCCAGTGGCTCGTTTGAAAGTCGTATTATAGGCCCACACTGCCACGTATAACTTTTTATCCCAATCCCGTTTCTTTTCCGATACAATCTTGGACAGGATGCCCACAAGCTGCTTGTTGGTGCTTTCAACATGCCCATTGGCTTGCGGATTATATGGGGTTGTCTTGTTATGCTTGATTTGCCACATCTCTGTCAAACCTTTGATCACCTTATTCAGGAAATGGGTTCCGCGGTCCGACACTAATTCTTTTGGCAGACCAAAACGGCATATTATCTGCTCTAAAAGGAAACTAGGAGTTTCTTTAGCATCATCTTTCCTTGTCGCACGTGCTTCTGACCACTTTGTGAAGTAGTCAGTTGCTACAATGATGTACCTCTTTTGCGTAGTTGATGACAGAGTAATAGGACCCACAAAGTCTATTCCCCACTTCTCAAATGGAAGTATCGCCATAATAGGGGTAAGTGGTCGTTTCCTATTCTCTTGACTATCATGTCGTTGACAAATATCACATCTCTTAACATACGCAAACGCATCCTGGAAGATGGCAAGCCACCAATAACCTGCTCTTAAAGCCTTTTGTGCTGTAAGCCGTCCAGCAAAATGGCCGCCACAAGCAGAATCATGGCACTCTTCCAAAATGAATGGCACCTCGTCAGGCATCACACATCGGCGATAGATGTCATCAACCCCTTGCCGATATAATGTTCTTTCTGCCAAGGCGTTTATGAATCTACGGTAATAACCAACCGAAGACAGAAAGCTATGAGCTTCTTTCGGAGTGCGTGGTGGACCCATGGCAATTATAACTTTGACCTTCTCAGGGTCTGTCGCAATTCCTACCAAACTGACCACATGACCCAGCAATAGCCCATAAAGTACTCCAAAAACACACTTCCGTGGGTTTAGGGCGATGCAAAATTGTCTACAGCGCTCAAAGCATTTTCTTAAAATGATCAATTGCCTTTCTCTCACGGTGGCAACCCCTAAGTCATCAATAAACACCTTCAACTCTTCGGGAGATATGTCACCGAATGTCTTATCTGCTGTTCGTTGCCACGAACCAAGCGCATTGCATAAACCAAAGGCCATCACATGGTACGCAAAAGTACCAAATACAGTAATAAAAGTTGTTTTCAACTTGTCCTCTTCTGCAATTGCCATCTGGTTATATCCTGCAAAGCAATCCATAAACGAATATATCTCCCTACCCGCTAATTGATCCAAAATTTGGTCAATAAATGGCAACGGGTAGTAGTCCTTAACTGTCTGCTTATTCAGCTCCCTAAAGTCTACACATAATCGGATTTGATTATTCTTCTTCTTTCTAATCACAACTAGCGAACACCATTCCGTGTGTTGCACAGGAAAAATCAAACCTGCTTTCCGAAGCTTCTGTAACTCTTCAAATAGCCCGTCCCTCAGTTCGAAAGGCATACGCCTTACTTTCTGCCATACAGGACGACTGCCCTCTTTCAACGGAATTGTATGAACAGCAAGACTAGGAGGAATGCCTGTCAACTCATCATAACTCCAGGCAAAGATATCATGGAATTCCTGAATCAAGGCCACATAGTCCTCCCTTTCTACTGTGCTGAGCATAGAACCTAATTTGATTGGCCGTGAATCATCAGGCATACCAAGGTCTAGCTCGATAACATCTGCATCTCTTATACGATCTTGGCCCTCTATCAGCTCGTTCAAAGTAATCTGATAGATGTCTTCCATGGTGGATCCTTCTTTGGACTCATCACTCGATGATGTCTCACTGGTAGATAAATCTTCTAATGCCTCCAATTCTGTAGAAGATAGAGGAGCTCTCTCACTCTGCGGGGACTCAGGATAAGCATCAACCACCACACACTGGGCACCTCTGCCGAATATTAGTCGACCGGCGGGTATATCCACTTGGCAGTCCGCTTGTAAGATCCAAGGTCGTCCGAGTAATACTTGGTAACTTGGACGCCCTACAAAACGAATCACCCTAAAGTCCAACAGGCATTCTACATTGGCAACAGTGACATGGACCTTAGTAATGCAGCCTTCCGGCTGTCTCAAACTATCATCTGCCATTCTGAGAATTGTGGAGGTATCTTTCTGGATCGCAAGACCCAACCTTTCCATCAGTTCAGAACTCATAATGTTAACAGATGATCCCGTGTCGACAATGGCATAATCTACTAATATCCCATCGACATAGGCTGCAACCCTTGGGCAATGCTTCTCAGCATGCTCGAACCAGTCATCACCAACTCGTGCAATACCCAAAGGTTCTACGATATACTCGGTACGGAGGATCTTTCTAAATTCCTCGCGTACTCCTGGGGAAAGCTTAATAAGCTGTAAGAGATTCACATCCGGCTTGACTTCGCAAAGAGAGCTCGCCAAATCGAATTCATGATAGTTCGATAGAGCTCGCTTTTCACCCCAAACCATCCGCTCTTTAGATCGCTGAACCGGCTTTATTGCCTCTTTCTTAACTTTCACCTTCTTCTTTGGTGGTTCCTTATCGGCTTTACTCTCCACAGGCTTCAAAGGTCCCCCTTTCATGGCAGGATCCAAAACTTGCGTTCCTTTGTCGCCTTGTTTAGGGTTTCCGTCGACAGGCTTATCCTTGTCGGCTTCTCTACCCTTTTGACCTCTTGTAAGGACAGCTCGCAGATTAGAGGTTTCAGCATCATTAACGCGTATAGCCTCAATCAAACTAACCCCACTACCACTAGGTAGCTCCTCCACTGTAGTCTTTGGTCGTTGGAGTATTTGTTTAGGCCCATCTTCTCGCTGGGAATCATTTCCTTGGGCACGATGATTAACAGGCCCTAGTTGCCGACTACCTCGCTGGAGGGAACTGATCTTACTCCAGCAAGTAGCTGCTAAATGGCCGAATTTTCCACAGATGTCGCACTTAACATTTCGGCAATTTCTTGGATAGTGTTACCCACCACACCATTTGCAACTAAACCTCGAAGGTGCACCCTCATCTGGGTATCTACTTCCTATCAAATTTTGTTGTTTTTTAAGGAAGTTGACATCAACGGCTATTTGCCGATACTGCTCCGTAATCATGTCGGTATAATGCTTCATCATGTCCTTAACCTCGCCAAGAACATTTGAAGCGCTCGACTCATAGCCTTGGTCATTACCATGTCGTTCCATCGACCTAACAATTCGATTAGGCACTGGTTGTTGAGCCACAGGCATGGTATTAGAATTGACCGCCTGGCCTCCACCATTTGGAGTCATTTGACTGCCCGTAGGCATCGATATGCTAGGGGAAGCTGGTAATAAAGGGACATTCTGCATCATGTTCCCTCTCCCATTAGGATTAGCCATCATTATCCCTTGGCTACCACTGCCATTGGCCGTCGCCATATTGTTTCCCAATACTAAACCCATATTCGAATTGCCTCGAGAAGCATAGGCTGCTTGTAGTCGGGATTCCACCTCTTGTGCTCGTGTAATGGCAGTATCTATATCCCCCAAGGGGACACTACTCAACTGCAATTGGATATTAAAGTCCAAACCATGTAGGAAATATTGCAATTGGGCAGCTGCGGGGATAGGAATAGAGGTGTCCAACTTACGGAAAACCTCTTTTATTTTCTTTGCATAAGCACGAATATCCTCCTGTGGTTCTTGGCGGGTCACGTTGAGTACACACAACCAATATTGCCCACCCCTTTCAGGGGAAAACTCCCTTTGAAAAGCTCCATAAAATGCATCAATATTCAATATGGTTCCGGCTTCTAAACCATGATACCATATAGCAGCTCTTCCTTTGAGAGTCATGTTGAAGAACATCATTAAATGTCCTTCTTCTTGGATACGACAGTTAAACATCAGCTTTTGAAACTCCCTAATGTGGAGTTCCGCATCTTCCTCAACTAGCCCATTAAAAATGGGTAGCGGGTAACCTAGAGCCGGCAAATCCGTCGTTCCTACAGGAATTGCAATAGGCTGTGCCATGAGGAGAATTGGATTTGCACTAGGAATAAGGGACGGTGGGGTTACACCTCCCGCACTTGATGTAGACTGGCTTACGGCAGGAAAGGGAGCACTAGATCTTCCACCTTCTCCTAACTTACTGCTTGTGGCCCCAAGACCACTAGATCCACTCCCTCATAAGGGTTCAGCACCGCTACGCTTAGGGGAATATCTCCTAAAAATTTCAGTACGTCGCCTAGCTCTTTCGTCTCTCTCTTGCTTTTGGATTTCTGCTAGATGATGCTTATCGCTAAATAACGGATCAATCTCAGTATCCTTTGGCATAAGTTGCAAGTTGGTCCCTAGACAACCAGGATTCAAGGACTGCCACTTTTAAGCGGCTCCCGGCAGACGCACCACTGATGGAACCTAGAACGGGCCGGCACTGGCTCGTGCACTAGCCGGACCTCTATCACATGCGCTCAACAACCCCACGGCCTCGCGGCCAGGAGCGTTGATGACACATACATTGCCTTCCTAGACATCTTGCGTTTGTATTACGTCGTTTGTAGTCCACTTTTCTCTCACCCACTACTCCTCAGAGGGAGTCCCTCACATATTGCCTAATGGCACGAAGCACAAACATAGGGGGTCCTCCAACGGCTGAGTGCCACCACCCCTCTGCGACTCTCCTACACCTTGGGGATTGACCCCTCGATGCGTCGCTCAACATATAAACATGTCGCACGAAATCCACTCAAGGTACCATTTAATCGTATACAGGAATGTACCATTGTCGTTACTTCTCTTTCCCCTAGACCCCACGACTAGCCTATGGTTTAGGGTGTCCTATCTCTCACTCAACGTGGGTCAAAGTCCTAATGAAAACAATTGCTATGCATCCAGGATTTCTGATACCTTTAAATATTTCCATGATTTATGCATAGTGTGGATGCTAAGTGCTCAAACAATTATGAAATCAATATTGTGCACATGTGGAAAACATCCTTTCAATGATTTTCAACTACCGTTCTTATGCGACATTGCATGAACCTAACACCGAGGAAACCCTCGTGCTACTAGGCTCTTATTTTATAATTATTCACCAACCTATATGGCATGCACACCAAAACAGCAGTCTTTTCATCATCTTACTTCGCATTTAGACACATTTTGACCACTCTATCCTCCCATCGATCAAATGTTACATTGTGGTATAGATTTATAAGGCATTTTGCCATCATTTTATGTGTAAAAAGTGGGAAAAACACACTAGAACAAGAAGGTGAGGATGAACTGAGGCAAATCCTCATGCTTCAGTCCCCACAAACATTCACAAACATTGTTCTTAATTTTCATTAATTTTCCGCACCCAAAATGCATTTTTCCCCTATTTTTAGTGATTTTTCTCTATTTTCCTTGTATTTTCCCTTATTTTCCGCATTATTTAATTACTGAAAATTCAAAATAGGTTATGGGATGTGGCCTTAGTTCCTTCTTGCAGCAAAAATAAAAATTTAGTTGGTGTTCCTATTTATTTTTCAATTTTTATGCCCAAAAACATCATTTTTCCTTGATTTTCCATATTTTACATGTTTTAGTGTATTATTTTGAACCACAAGATGCATATTTTTCTGATTTTTTGATTATGATCAACAAGTAATCATGGAAAACAGCAACATAAACAATTTTTAGCCCACATGAACAACATTTTATCAATCAAAAGCCATAAAATCTCAAATTTCCTTTGAAAAATTTGAATTACCGCTTATTTGCGCGTTTCGGGTTTCATGTCCATGGCTGCAAATCTGAAAATCAGTAGCACTTCATGCTCATCATGATCACAAATCACCATTTCCAGCCCGTGAAGCAATCCGATCCATGCCGGACAAGCCTCCATCATTCCTTCTTCTTCCTTTCTCTTCCCACATGAACTCCCTTTTAGAGGAGAGAGAGGGAGGAGAGAGAAAGACTAGATCTGGTTCTCTTCATTCAATCCACCATTCTACGGGTGAAGGGCGGCGATAAGATCGGCCAAGAAGGAGAAGATCAGCCCCAATGTCTGTTCCATGGGGTACTCACAGCCCACAATCATGATGAGAGAGGAGAGAGAGCGAAAAATGCACCATTTCTTGATCACGCCATGTCTTCCTTCTCTCTCCACGTTTTTTGATCAAGAGGTGCATAAAATTTTGGGAGGGAGGGTCCAAACTCAAAAGGCATGCCCAATTTTGGCCTCCCAAGTATCCACCTTTTCATATCTTGACCGGTTTCTTGGCCATTTCCCCGTCCGGACTCGAAATTGAGCTCTGAAAAATCCTGGGCGTCCAGCTTAGCATCCCGCATTGGCCAGTAGCTCGTGTCAACCCGCACGATTGTCTAAAAAATTATGAAAAATCAACAAGTGTCGTTCGAGCACCTTTAAAGCACTTTAACGCTTAAAATCGTTCTAGATTGAGCCGCCGCCTTTGGCATTGAATATTTTTCCCTTGATATTCATAATTTTTAGCTATTTTTAAGCAATTTCTGGCACCAAAATTCCGCTCTCACATTTCGTGCAAAAACTTCATGTGCTACTACCATGTCTCCTTTAATGTAATTCAAACACATTTTCCCTTCAAGAAATTTGTGATTATTAACTTCCATGCAGGATATTTGTTCTTATCAACCTTCTCACCACAATCTAGTTGACCACAACATATGTATATGCGGTCATTAAGTGTTATCCTACTAGGAAAGAAGAGGTGGCATAATACATATGACATAACCAAGGATGGACTACGTGTGTGTAGTCCATCCATAGAATCATTGGCATATCGTCATGTTGGTCACATAACACGCTAGTTGATAATATCATGCCATATCACCAAGGCATGTAGTGGATGCTAGCTTATGTAGTCCAACTATGGAATCATTGGAGTATCCTCATGCCGATCACCTAACACGCTAGTGAATAATATCATGCCATATCACCAAGGCATGTAGTGGATGTCAGCTTACGTTGAGCTCGACATCTCAATATGGTACACTTTTAGAATACAATGGATGACACTATGGCCAACCTTTTCCCTATGTCTAAGTCATCTTCTTTCTTAGCCTCACCCTCAATCTCAATGGATGGAGGTATTTCAAGATCAAAAGAATCAAGCTCATTGTCCCCCTTCTCAAACTCCATTTCTTGAGCTCAAACTAGTTGTTGTACTCCAAGTTGCTCCTTGAAACAAACGAATTTCTCTTTACCAAGTGTTTTGTTAAAGATAACTCCTACCTTGTCTTCTATCTTCACATGAAGTAGATCAATCTGTCCTACAAGTACCATTTCCCTGATGAAATGGTAATGAACCTCTATGTGTTTGGAGCTAGCATGATAAACAGTATTGCTAGCCAACATCACATTACTGAGATTGTCACATTGCATTGTGACTTTGTTGTCCAACTAGATACACAAATCATGTAGTAGTTTCACAAGACAAACTGCTTCGTATGCCACTAAGGCTGCACCCATGTATTATGCCTCTATATACTAGAAAAACCAATGGTGGGCTTCTTCTTACTACTCTACCTAATCATACTACTGCCCAAACTGAAAGCATAACCACTGGTTGACCTCTTGTCATAAACACAACTAGCCCAATTAGCATCTGTATAACTTGTCAAGTCAAATGATTTCCCATGCTCATAGACCAAGATCCTTGACTTTGAATTCAGCCTAAAACATTTCTTTAATTTTAGCAATCTCATGACCATCATCTCCACTAATGATCAAATCATCGATATAAACCACCAACAAAACATAACCATACTTTGTCTTCTTTGTAAATAGGCTATGATGTGCATGACTTATCTGAAAACCAAGCTTCTGCAAATAAGTGCTTATGCAAGCATTCCATGCTCTTGTTGTATGTTTCAGTCCATATAAGGCCTTTTTTAGCTCACACACATATGTCGAATAGGTAGGGTGTGCATAACCCTCAGGCTGCTCCATATACACTTCTTCAAGCAAGTCACCATTCAAGAATGCATTTTGGACATCCATCTGCCATAATTTCTAGCCCTTAGAAGTGTCTAATGCAATGAATATTCTCATCATTTCCATCTTGGCAAACCGAGCTGAAAGTCTCCTCGTAATTTAGGCTATACTACTGTGCGTATCCCTTTGCAACCAGTCGGGTTTTATACCTTTCCAACAAACCATTTGACTTGCATTTCACTTTATAAACCCATTTGCTTAAAGACATCGAGCACCTCATCCTTGTGCTTCAAAATGTACAACCATGTGTATCAGAGTAGATTCTTGGTAATAGAAGGTACATGTAGTACATCATGTAGGCTCTTCTTTTTGCCATCATGCAGAAAGCATGAGCAATGGAACCATACCTATATGTTGAATATCATGTTGTGTATCATCACCAATACATATAAATCCATGAGACTCTGCTACTAACTCATCAAACCATTCGCTACCATGAGGAGTCATATGATTGGATGTTTTTGGGTCTATGTACCATTTCTCATCATTGCCTTGCTTAGATGTATTCTTTGATACATGCTGCATAGCAAACAATCTATCTCCCTAGTCATCCTGAGTACCACTGGAAGATGCATAATGACCATGCTTGCTACCTTTTTCCTTCATATCATCTTGCTTTTTATGGCAATCCCTTACGATATGCCCATATTTTCCACAATAATGACAATCTTTATCCCAATTAGACTGCTCATGTGACTGCCAGGAGTCACCTCTTCCTCTAGGTGATTTCCCCCTACCTCTAAATGCTCCAGATCCTTGTTGTCCTTGTGTATTTGAGTTGTGCCAAGCATTTTGCTACTGTTGTGTCTATGTGTGTTTCGAGTGTCTTCTTGACCTTGAAAAGCTCCATGAGCTCTACCACCTCTAGCTTGCTGACTATAGTAAAAGACAATCTCCCTACCCTAAGATGTGCTTGAACCTGTATTCAAGCCAAGCTTTACTTCTTTATGTAGTAGCATTGCGAGTAACTCATCCAAATAAGGGGGCTCTGTTGTCACAGAAATGGATGTATCAAATGCCTTATACTCCTTGCCTAACACATTCAATGTCATTGCAATCTCCGTTGCATTGATCTCCCTCTCTTTCAATCTCCCTTACATTGATCTCTCTCCCTTCTTCTCTCTATACATCTTTTCATCAACAAAAAGAAAGAGAGAAGTAAAGAAAAGGGAAAAACAAAGAGAGAAGAGAGAATGCACTTACCTCAAATCTTGAAGAAGAATCCTTCGTGCTTCTCTCCTTCTTCTTCTTCTTCTCCTTCACGGGTTCCCTCCTCCTTTGTAGTTGTCCCCTCTCTTTTAGTGGATGTGGTGGCAACGGCAGTTTCTCTCTCTCTCTCTCTCTCTCTCTCTCTCTCTCTCTCTCTCTCTCTCTCTCTCTCTCTCTCTCTCTCTCTCTCTCTCTCTCTCTCTCTCTCTCTCTCTCTCTCTCTCTCTCTCTCTCTCTCTCTCTCTCTCTCTCTCTCCCCATCCATCCATTGCATTGATGTCTCTCCCTTCTTCTCTCTATACATCTCTTTATCAACAAAATGAAATAGAGAAGTAAAGAAAATATAAAAACAAATAGAGAAGAGAGAATGCACTTACCTCAAGCTTGAAGAAAAATCCTTTTGTGCTTCTCTCCTTCTTCTTCTTCTCCTTCACAGGTTCCCTCCTTTGTAGTTGTCCCCTCTCTTTTTGTGGTGGATTGGTGATGGTAGCGGCCTCTCTCTCTCTTTCTCTCTCTCTCTCTCTCTCTCTCTCTCTCTCTCTCTCTCTCTCTCTCTCTCTCTCTCTCTCTCTCTCTCTCTCTCTCTCTCTCTCTCTCTCTCTCTCTCTCTCTCTCTCTCTCTCATTGATCTCTCTCACTTTTTCTCTCTATACATCTCTTCATCAACAAAAAGAAAGAGAGAAGTAAAGAAAATAGAAAAAAAAAGGGAGAAGAAATAATACACTAACCTCAAAGCTTGAAGAAGAATCCCTTCGTACTTCCTTCCTTTTTCTTCTCCTTTGTGAGTTCCTTCCTTCTCCTTTACACTTGTCTCCTCCCTCTTCATGGATGGCACTGGTGGTGGCAGCCTCTCTCTCTCTCTCTCTCTCTCTCTCTCTCTCTCTCTCTCTCTCTCTCTCTCTCTCTCTCTCTCTCTCTCTCTCTCTCTCTCGTTTACAAACTTATAAAATTCCATGCTCAAGTTTCGACACTTTTTTGTGAAGCCCCTCTCTCTCCCCCCTTTTTTATTTCTTTCCATCTCTCTCTTCCTTCCCCTCCCTTCTTCTCTCTATTTCTCTCATTCCCTCCCTCCCCACTCTCACTCAATGCATCTCATTGCAAACACAATCAAAGATAGCAAATAAAAAGCTTAATAAACAAAAATATTGAAAGAAATGTCACCCCACCTCTCTTTATCTCTCTCTCCCCGCTCTGCCTTTACTTTTCTTTCTTAACATTCTCTCTCATTCTCTCATTGTTTTCCTATTTCTCTCTCCCTCTCTCTTGCTCTCTATTTTTTTCTCTCTATCTCTCTTTCTCCCTCTCTCTCTCTCTCTTCTTTTCACTATCCTCCCTCTCTTTACCTCACCCTTATTTTCTACCTCCTCCTCCTCTCTTCCTTCCCTATTCCTCTCTCTATTTCTCTCCCCTCCTCTCTCTTTCTATTTTCCTTTCTTTGTTTCCTCTCTCTTTGTTTCTCCTCCCTCTCTCCCTCATTGTTTCTCTCACTCATCCTCCTCCTCTCTCCCTCCCTTCAACTCTCATTTCTCTCTTTCTCTTGCTCTTTGTTTCCTTTCTCCCTTTTCTCTCCCTCTTTCTCTCTTCCTCTCCCTTCCTTCTTCTCCCTCCCTCTCTTTCCATGCATCTCTTTGCAAAGAGAAATAAAAAAACAAAAGAAGAGAATACAAAAATAAAGCAAGAAGAGGCAATGTACCTACCTCAAAGGCCTAAAGAGGAAACCCTTTTGTACCTTCTCTTTGCACCTTCCCTCCCTTCTCCCTTGCACACTTCTCTTTCTTCTTTGTATATAGCGGCGGCGGCAATGATGGTGGTGATGAGCTCCCCCTCTCTCCCTCTCCCTCTCCCTCTCCCTCTCAAAGCTTTAAGCTCTCTTGCTCTCTCTTTCATTCTTTCTTGCAAATGTTTTCTCAGCAAATGTCATGCTTGGGTTTTCAAAACTTTTTTCCTAGACCAGTGTCACTATTTTCATCACTATTTGCATCTCTATTACCGTCGCTATTAGAGTCACTATTTGCATCACTATTTGTATCGCTATTTGTGTCATTATTGGCATTGGTAAAAGCATCAATATTTGCATTGCTAATAAAATTAGCGATGCCTCTTTTTTCATCGTAAATGGAAATCGCTATTGCCCCATTCCCTTGTAGTGCCTACCAATACAACATAAAATATGAAAATGTAGTGGAGGAAAAGAAATAACTAAATAATAGAGAAAATATAAAACATTCAACCCCACAAACCATGGATCCAATGGCCAAGACTAGGACCAAGTAATGAGGGTCTCCCCAAGAGAATGGCACTTAATAACTATCCCTACTATGAAACACTCACAAGATAACCCAAATGATATCCTAGCCTAGCCAGATAACCTCCTAGGGGACAACTCACCCTCACATAAGGCTCACAAGCACTAGCAAGAGGCCCATGCTAACTTCCTATTACTTAGGACCCACTAGTGCAAAAGAAAATAAACATTAAGCCCATTATCCCTAGAGAATTTTCCTTTCAATCCATCATCATAAATAGTTTTTTCTTTCCTTTTCTTTTCTTTTAATAGTGGAGATGGCTTGTTGGCTCTTTTTGTGATTGTAATGTCCCAAGGAGGTCAAGACGGCTTAACTCAAACCCAAGAACCTACCAACCTTGCAAGGTGATATATAGATTTAATGTTTCCTTATTTTCCTCCTTTAACCCCACATTTAGGTCTCATCCAAAGGAGGCCAGGGCATCGCTGACTCAAACCTAAGAACCTACCAAGCCCTCCCAAGATGACAAGTATCTTTTAGTATAAAATCTTTCTTATTGCTTCTTTATGATAGGACCTGCAACAAATTTTAGCCCATCGACTACACTCAAAATCCAGCCCCTTACACACTAGGGGACTTTATCATGACAAGCAATTAGATTGAATCCTCTTAATTAGGTGAGCTACCTCACAAAAGAAAAATGGCCACCCATTGGCTATCAAACTAACAAGGATAATACCTAATATCATCCTATGAGCACCTTCAAATAAGAACTAGCAATGGAGGCATTTCACTTAGCAAGGTCACTCAATCCCAAGCCCAAGTCTTAGCCTCAAATCCATAAAAGATTATAGTCAAGTGATCTCTACCCCTTCCTCTCAAAACATAAAGCAGAAACCAACAAGAGACAAGATTATAGATATAGAGACACTTGGTATTGAAGAAGAGTCCACGCTAATGCATAAAACTTTGTCTTGGACTGCAAATGGGATGACCTACAAAACCAAACTCAAATAGCAATCCACATGTTAAAAGAACCCGCACACCAAGGGAAGAAAATTGGCCCTCTTGGCCTAATGAAATATATTGAGAAATCAAAAACCTTAGCAAACTAATACTGAGTTGATTCCTTGATTGAATCAAGAGCTCTTCTAAAGCACAAACCTAGACCAAGGGATGGGCCATTCAAACCCCACACTAGATGCATTAAATTATTGGCCAAACCCCCTACATAAATAGCAAGGGGCATCTGATGGATATGATGTTGAATTATCTAATGCATCCACAAAAGGATTGGAAGTTGATCAATTGCTACTAGACTCATTACCCACACTAACCATCAATGGCCAAAGCAAGATATGTCAGCAATCCCTAAAGTAGCCCTAGGTTGATAGCATTGGGTAATTCTAGAAGACTCTAAAGACCATAGTAAAGAAACACATCTTCAACAAAGGTATAATTAGCTAGGGAATCCACAAAGCAGTTCCAATGACAAGGAATTAGCTGACAAGTCACTAGCTCAAAGATATACAGCATGTCCATGGCTTCACAATAGTACATTTGTAGAATGGGTTCCTTCACACTGTAGGTCCCTTTCAACTTGTTGATCACCAACTACAAGTCCCCTTTCACTAATAAATGATGACAAATATCACCACATCTAGCTAGATTTAGCCCCATGAGTAAGGCCTTGTATTTTGCCATATTATTAGTGAAAATGGTGCCCAAATAAACTCCCATTTTCATAATCACTCTGCAATGGGGGTCTTTGATGATAACCCCTACACTCGCATGCTTGGTGGGCCCTTAGGAAGCTCTATCAAAATACAATGACCAAACCTTGTGAGACCAAAGGCACAATGTCCTTGTATGAAGAGACTTAATGTTTATTTATATATTTTTTTAAAGGATGCAAACTTTTTTAGGATCAATATTTCCACATGTGCTTGGTCAAGAGGTGTAGTTTAGGCTTTTTTACACCACAAAGGGTTTCTTATTTGAACCTCTTCTTGTTTGTATAATTTGCACTTTGATGCAAGCACTTTGAGGATCAAGACTTTTGAATCATGATGATGTCTTTGTCTCCTAAACAATGGTGCTCTACCATTATTATTCTATCATAAACAAATAGTATACATAGTTAAGAATCAATATTTGAATCCATATATGAATTTTTTGCAATTATTTTTATTGCATCGATTAGCAAGTAGCTCCCCATAAAAAACAATCGCTCCTTCTCTTGGGCTTCATTTACTTCCAAGCACTCCTTATTAAATAACTATTTAAGTAACAACTCAATCTCTCCACAGCACACTCTACCTTCTAACACTTATCTTTGTGACCTCTCATCCCATCTTGGAACTTCAATCCCATCTTTGTGACCTCTCTACCTTCTAACACTTATCATTGTGACCTCTTATCCCATGAACTTCAATCCACCTTTCTCAACAACATGAAAAAGAAAAATATGATGTTAACATAAGAGCAATTCACTCACACATTAGTCATATAACATCAATAATCCAAAGCCCTTGATTTGATAGAGGAATCCTCATTACAACCGGTTTTTGCAAAATTGATTTTATAGATGGATCATGGAGCTACGTTGACGAGATTAAGCTATAGAACTAAGGTAAGTTCAAGTTTGATCCAAGTCCTAGATAAGTGTCTTTTGAAGGAAATGGACTTGATGTGTGAGCACAAAATTTGGGATGTATGAAAGAATATAGGGGGAATATATGATGGTCAAAGTGAAATAGGTTAAAGATATAATAGTGGTTCTAGATGTGACATTAAGTGAAAATATTCTTCATTATTCTAGTGAGTTTCCACTATTGATATGAGTGTGATATTTCTATCCATAAAGAATGAATTTTATATGTGGTTCCTTATTGCTAAAAAAGTGTGATAGATATTGTGTAAGGAACCAAAAAAAGAAAGTATTTTTCCCTGTGGTTGTCCAAAAATACAAGCTATGGTGCATTTATATCTTAAATCATCCACCATAGTTTCTAAAGCAAGTTCCAAATAAGCTAGGTGATTTATATCTTAAAAGTCTCATGGTAGTCTAGATGCTCACTCTGTATTCATGGAAAAGATTAGTGTTGGTTATTGCATTGATAATTTGATCCCTATTGATATTGTTCTAGATTACTTACTCTTGACATACCCACCCCACGAAGTAGGCCTTTTCGAAAGGTAAGCAATGGAAATGGGTGTTTGATTATAAGTATTAACCAGTTTGAAGACACAAAGACATGAAGAAAAAAAGAACATGGAAGCCACAAAATTTGAAGTTATTATGCTTTGGAAAAAGAAATCATTTGCTGTAAACGAGAGCTAGGCTCTCTTCCATGCAAATTATAACTAAAATTGGTAGCAATGAGTATAGGAACATGGATCTCAGTGCATGCAAGGGGGAAAGATTAGTCTTTGATCCAAAATATGGGTAGGATGAGCAAGGGTATTGGGGAAACCCTAACCATACTTTTTTGAAAAAGAATGGAAAAGGCTATTCTTGTGTGTACCAACTTTTGGTTCTTGACTTCTTGCTTTTTCATTCACAAAGAGAGAGAGAGAGAGAGAGAGAGAGAGAGAGAGAGAGAGAGAGAGAGAGAGAGAGAGAGAGAGAGAGAGAGAGAGAGAGAGAGAGAGAGAGAGAGAGAGAGAGAGAGAGAGAGAGAGAGAGTGTGTGTGTGTGTGTGTGTGTGTGTGTGTGTTTGAGAGCAAGAGAGTGAAAGTGAGGGTAAGGAACCAAGAGGGTGAAGCCACCATCTCTTCTCACACTCTCTCATTCCTTACCATGCTCTCTTCTAGCATGATGAATACTATAGAGCATTTGAGAATCTAGGAGGTGTATCTTGGATTATGGAGTGTGCTTTAAGCATCATTCATTGTTGAGGATACGATTGGTGCATTCACTACAAACAAACCTTGAAAGCATACACTATGCACACAAGAGAAAGCTCACTCAAGAACACAAGAAGAGAGATGGAGACCCACAATGTTTTCTTATTATCACCAATGCATACATAGCCATGAGAGCTTGCAACCATCTCATCAAACCACTCACCATGCAAAGTCATATGATTCAATGCACTAGTCAATATACCACTGTTCATCAACATAGCCTTGCTTAAACATATCTTTCGAAAAATGTTGCATAGCAAATAGCTTAGCAAATAGCTTATCTATCTGATCATGAGTATTACTAGAGGATGCATAGCTACCATGACGTCTGCCTTTTGTTTTTATGTCGGCCTACTTTTTATGACAGTCCTTTGCTATGTGTCCATACCTGCCATAGTAATGACAATCTTTGTCTCTATTCAATTGATCATGGGACTGCCAAGAACCACCTCTATGTCTCTAGATGATCTCTCCCTACCTCTAAAGGATGTAGATTCTCTCTGGCCTTGTGCATTTTGATTCATCCATGCATTCTATTGCCACTATCCATAAGCATTCCGAGTGTCACCCATCAACCTCAAGAAGCTGGACGAGCTCTACCACCTCTAGCTCTCTGACTAGAGTAAAAGATGGTATCTCTACCCTAAGAGATACTCAAATCTATATTCAAGCCAAGCTTGACTTCCTCATGTAGCAGTAATGCAAGTAATTCATCCCAATCAGGGGGTCTACTCTCATCAAAATTGTTGTGTCAAAGGCTTTATATTCCTTACCCAAGTCATTCAAGGTGACTGCAAGCATGTCATCCTCCTCAACTTTTGAACCAATAGTAGCAAGCTCATCTACAATGGTTTTAATCTTTGTAGTATAAGCTTTTATACTCCTATCATTTTTTCATATTATTGAATTGCTGCTTCAGTTCAATTTTCCATGCATGTGTAACATTGACATAATTCTTCATAAGAATGTCCCAAGCATCCTTTGGCGTGACTAACAACTATTAATCTCACTAGCCATTGCATCCGAGATGCATAACAAGAACCAATGTAGCACTTTGCTCACTCCTTTTTACCATTGTCTATGGGCCCTCTACTACTTAGGATTCAAATTTCTCTCAGACAATTTCAATTCTACTGCAATTCCAGTACATGGATCCCAATATCATTTTCCAATAAAGAAGTTTCTTCCCCATAATTTGAGTGATATTATCAGTTCCTGTTCCATTTTCCATATCTGCATTTGTAAGGATTTACCACAATATCCAAGTTGTTCGAACTAACAATGCTTGACTCCCTACAGACCAATATGTATTTTCACTGATAACATGCTTGTATAAAATTCAAGCAACACATGTACATTTGTAGCTACTCAATATCCAGTTCACTCCAACTCATTCCACAAACATATAGCATACATCAATTCTTCAATGAGAATCCCAAAATTTTCAATCAAGTAGCATAGGCATGCCACTTCTCATCAATTCTTCAATGAGAATCCCAAAAATTTCAGTCAAGTAGCATAGGCAGGCCATTTCTTAGATAGGATAGTTTTAGTCCTAGAGTAAATGACATTAAAAACTCTACAACAATCAAGGTATTTTAGCTCAATAACATGCCAAGACATCTCCCAACATTGTCATAACATCTATGAGTAGTAGCATATCATGTAGATATCATTGACTACATAACCCTTACACAAACATGAAGATAGGTCTTCCAACCAATGATAGACAAACAATTTTGAGACAATAGCAATAAAATCTCTATTACAACCAAGGTATTCTCTCATAATAGCCTCAAATCATATTAGACATGTGACATAACCTCTAGGGTTGATACATGGTCATATGAGCATCAACACTTATAGGTGCATCTAGTAGTGACAAAGGCGCTTCTCACATGTTGTAACCAACCAATAAATCTATTTTACCAGCAGTAAATAATTCCAAAACTTAGAATTTAGTGTTCATGACCATTCATAAACCGTGTCACGAGTATGTGGCATCATGAAAGCATTAATGGCCAACACTTCAAGCTTTAGTGAGCCCAAACTATCAAGTATAAGTTGTCACAAGATTTATGACAGCACCCTACCTATCATATACCTTCAATAAATGCACTTTGATTCACTCTCAAGATGCTCAGGTGTATGTGATTGATGGTTATGCTCTTTTCCAAGCATCTATTCATGTTTGAGTATGCCAATTCCAATCATTTGATGGCTAAAAACTCTTGACAGTTTCGGACAGACACATGTGCAATTTATCTATAGTTCATGTTGTTTTCAGAATGGGTGATTAGGTGTTGCTTCTCATGTACATTGTAAACACTCCATTGAGCACTAAAGAGTACTTGATAAGCTTCATAATGTAGGCTAAGTACCCTCCAAAAATCAAGGCACAATATGCTTTCCTTTTTTACTATAGTTTATCCCCCACCTAACAAAGATTATAGGTATAGATCTGAGAGTATCACATTGATATACTAATGTCAATGCTGGTTACAATGAGCCCATCCAAAAGCTCCAATACGTGCCAATAGTTCCACCTTGAATGCATCAATAGGTCTAGAGAAAGTCACACAACAAATGCATACATTTCCAACTGATGCAATGGTAGTCCTGAAGTGAATGATGCAGGTCAAGTCCACCTCCATCTTTCCAAATCCCGCTCATTGCAGCACCGAGCTCACCAGCTCTGATACCATGTTCAAGGAGAGGAGAAGAGACAGACAAAGGGTTGGAGCTACTAATTGAGAGAAATATAGACTCTCATTCTCATTATTTATTCATTTTGTGCAACACTCTCTAACGTCTTAGTCACACCATACAAAAGATAAGATAGGTCACAACTGATCAAAACAAACCAACTCATTATTACAACATGCATGTTAATGACAGCTAGCTATAGCCGTGCAACTAGGTTGGTCATAAGTACTGAGCTTGAATCTCAACATGAATGGACTAGAGGATAGGCAAAACCCTAACTCTAGCTCACTCATAAGCTATATAAACATGGCCAAAGGTCACTTTTAAAAGTGGAGAGAGTATACTAGTTGTACTTTCATGAGCAACTGAATAAGCAAGATCTTCTTCTTGTACTTTGTGAGATCTCTTCTCCCTCTTGTGCACACTCTTTCATGCTAGAACTTTGATATTCCATCATGGTATTAGAGCCATCTCTAATCCATTGAGCTTCCCCCTCACTTCCCCTAGCTTCAACTCAGCCTAACTGCACATGAGAGTTCCATTTTTCATCTTATCCTCTCAACCTTTGTAGCTAGTTTTGGACCTACAGACCTTGGAGGAGTTGGTGTGGCGGCCAAAGTGTTCAAGATGTAGAGGGAGAGAGAGAGAGACACGAAGTGAGGCAAGCTCAGAGAGCAAAGTGCTCTCAATAGTTTTCTTCATTATTCATTTTGTAACTCACTTACTACTCACACTATAATAGAGATCAAAACCACACTACAAACCTAACTGCATTCCTAACCAAAGTTAGGTCCCGACTCATTTATTGAGCACACATGATATCTGACTAACCTACAGCTAGACAAGGAGTTGGACAAATTAGATGAGCTTGATTCTTTACACTCCCCCTCAAGCTGAAGTGGTCTGTTGTATCCCAAGCAACAATCTCAAATGAGTAAACTTATAATTACCAAGTGATTTGGTAAAGATGTCCTCTACCTAGTCTTCTGCCTTCACATGGATAAGGTCTATCTTGCCTCCAAGTATCATTTCCATAATGAAATGATAATGCACATCTATGTGCTTTGAACTAGCATGATACACAAGATTACTTGCCAGAAGCACACTACTCATGTTGTCACAGTACAGCTTGACTAGTTTATCCACTTTCTAGGCATCTGCATAAATTGACTGATAAGGCCAACAACATAGCTCAAGTCTGCCCTTACGATAGTCATGTAAATCAAACTACCTACTATCCTCCTTAACATAGTAGGGTCTTCTATCTCATCCCCAACGTCGGCACTCAACTTCACATTTTGCTGCAATGGTACTGAAAGAGGCTTACGTGTTGTCATACCATACTTGGATAACATATCCAAGCCATACTGCCTTTGGGATAACCATATACCATGGACCTATTCACCATTTCTTTCAGATGAGTCACCCTACATATTGACCTCTTCGGTAATCATGAGAGAGATTGGCTCATCAAAATTTGGAAATGGCTTCTGTACGTATACTGAAGTAACAAATGATTTCCATGTCTTTTCATTATTGAGGCCACTCAAAGTGGATGAAACCAAATCATCATCATCAGGCATTGCATCAATTGCTGCTAAAGCATCTGCAATGCTTCTCACCTTCAAAACATACTCATTGATAGACATTTTTCCTTTCTTCAAGATATTCAACTCTTGCTTGAGTTGAATCTTCTGTGCCTTTGTATTTACTAAAAAAATATTCTCAAAAATTGTCCATGCTGCATATGATGTTTCTGCATTCTTGATATGTCCCAACATCGTATTATCAATGATTGCAGATAGCTAGTACATCACCTTTTTTTCTTTTGCATTCCAGTCTTTCCATATTTTTAATTCATCTGTAGTCGGAGGGATACCCAGCTTTGGCTCCTTTTCTTCACCTGAAACAAACTCATAAAGGCTCTTTCTAATGAGGAAGTTCGTGACATGGAACTTCCATGAAGGTTACTTGTTCTTGTCGAGCTTCTCAATAATGGGATTTCCACTATTCTCTATCATTATCACAAAACAGGATACAACACAGCAAGCTAGTCTTCTGCAGCCTTTCACAACAAGTACACAGCAATACACCAAGCAACCTTTTTCACCGATTGCTCAATAGTACATGTAATTAGCAACCTGTTTGCAGATGAACCTTATGTTTTCTTCTTGGCAAATACCTCAAAAATTACAGATTTGAAATCTGCAACCTATGCATGCACTTTCGATCAATACAGCCGAAATCACGGTGTACCCCTGAAACTGTTGTCCACAACCTTGCAGCTCTAATACGGGGCCTAAAACTGTCTCAGATGCCCAAAAATGAATTGCAAGAATGCCTTGAAGGGAGAATCTGTAGCATATACAATGCTCTGCTCGCACACCAAATCTCACAACAATCTAAGATTTTCACTCTACCCTACTTCCGATGCCTCCACAGGCACTATCCAAGAGAGAGAGTGGAAGAATGGAAGAGCTTCTTACCCGTTGCTTGCCTGCTCGAACATTGCTTCTTCTTCTTCACTTCAGCCTTCAAAATCAGCCTCTCTTAGTGGCACAGCTATGATACCATGTCAAGAATCATGTGGTGGGGGGACTTGCTTGAGCTGTTGTGCCAAACACACACTCTATACACAAGAGGAAGCTCACTCAAGTATACAAGAAGAGAGATGGAGGCCAAAACCTTTTCTTGCTGGTTTCTTCTTTTTCTTCCATACACTATACAATGTACACAAAGTATAGATAAGATACAACATTAAGGAAAATGGCCAACTAAGTCAAACAATGCATAACAAGCTAGACTAATCAACCGGTGCTATATCTTTGCTAGCTGTAGGTAGGTGTAACAAAATAAATATAATAAGTGATAATTCAGTGGCCATGTGAGTATCATAATGACCACCAATGTGCTAAGTATAGATGTGTGGACCCATCTAGCCAAGCAGTCTATCATCAATGTCCGCACGTGTTGCAAAAAGCAATTTGCTTTTTCAGCCAGTTATTGGATTTTTCATAAAAAAGACAGATTAATGAAATTGTGCACGTCGCAATCGCTATTGACAGGCTGAAAACTACAGTTTGAACTAGAAGAGGAAGAAGGAGTGATCTAGGAGATCCGTGACCAGGTGTCCTAGAGTTTTACCCTCCTTTCGGAGCCATCGGAGCCATCAAATTTGGGCAGCAGAGAAGGAGCTATTATTTTGATCCGCATTTTTAGTCTACGAAGGAGCTCCAAGAGATCTAATGCCTGGAGAGTGCTTCTAAGTAGTGCCAGACAAAGGATTTTAGGTTCTGTCAATACATATTGATTTGATTCATTGTGCTTTGTCATTATTGTGTTTACCTCTTGTGTATTCTTTACCTTCTCTTCCATCTCCTATCTCTACTTCCTTCTACCTCTGATCCTCAATGGATACGACCTTTTGACAAAAACCCCTTGAACATTGGTGAACCTGACGTGAAAGGTCATCAAAAGAAGGAAAGATGAGATGGGAGAACCTTTGAACACAATCTCCAGTGATGTTTTGCAACAGTTGGTGCAAAATATGAATATGCTTATCCAGGTACAACAACAACAACAACAGGTGATGCAAGCTTCTGCTCAAACAGAAAGTGTTGTGATGAATGATTTGCAAGCAATTGAGCATGAGATGAAGTTATTGAATGGCAGGAATGTATCTGCATATGTACATACCCATGCTCAGAAGATGAAATTCTTTGGGGTGGCTCAACTTGCATGGAGCCCATATTTTGTTCAGACCCCGTACATGAACTGAAAGCATAAATCACTGAATTAACATGCATGATGCTGACTAGGTATCTTTCAAGAAGACACTCAGGGAATATTTTTACATTGAAGATACCAGTTTCATTACACGTAAGACTTTTCAAGAGTGGGTTATACAACCCAATAAGGGTCTTGTGGCTACATAATTGTTAAGAGAATTTGAAAGTCAACTTGAGTAATTCGATCTTGCAGAACAGCAAGCTCTTGCAAGCCAAAAAATTGAATTGTTTCTACAGGCAACTGATTCTGAGCTTCAAGAGAAGCTTGATGATTTGCTGGAGGATCAGACTACAGAGACATGTTTGAAAACAAAGTGGAGACATGTCAAGGAAGCTATTACTCCACTTGTGAAAAATCATAGAAGAAGAGAAAGATTTCATGTCTCTAGCTTGCCCACTATTACAGGAAAGGTAGTTGGTGTATCTAGTAAGCCACCCACTTCTGTGGCTAATCCTATGGTTGTACATGTTTTTGTTCCCTTTGTTAGGGAAGATGTCTTGGATGAATTGGTCAAAGACATGTGGGATCTTCAATTGAAGGTTGCAAAATTGGATGAAAAAGGGCAAGAGAAAAGGGGATAAGCAGCAGCCCCTAAGCCAGGAAAAAGATGTATGTGGTGTGATAGTTTGCAGCATGAGAGAAAGGATTGTGCTGCCTAATCACAGCATGGCAGCTCATCTTTTGGAAAGATGGCAAGATCCATGCACAAGAAACGAGATTGCCTCTTGCTTTGAATTTTGGAAAAGGAGGTATGCATAAGTTGTTGGAAGACTTGGCTGTCCAAAATGCTTATGCAGTGGTACATGCTTCTACTTTTGGTCTACAATTGGATAGAATGCATGGCCAAGTAATGGTTGTGGTCCAAAGGCTAAAATATGGACACATGCTTTACATGCAACTGAAAAGAGAAATGTTACTGATAGTGAAATGTCTCATGAAGAGCAAGTCATTCGTGACATAACTGGTTGGAAATCACCGGTAGATGCATATTCAGTGTATTCATATTTAGCAACGATACAAAACACGGATGTACTTGTGGAAGAAAAACGAAAGAGAGATGAAGATTATATAAGGACATCTAAAAGAATGACAATAAGAAGTGTGGATCAACCTAAAGCTACAAATCAGCCACCTCCCGAGCATGTTATGAAAAAGGTCAGTCTCAAGAGCAAAAACAAGATAGCAAACAAGAGGGCAAAAAGAAGGGTAAGCAGTGTGGATATAAGTTGCAATCTAACATTGAGAAAACCATAGATCTTAAGAAGGTTCTTGAAGAACGGATCTTAAACAATTTGGTGGAATTCACCTTGGGAGAGGTGCTTGGCATTGCCAAGCAAGAATTTCATGATGAGATCATTGACATAATTAAGAGGAAGCATCAATTTCTTGGTGATACCACTAGTGCATTACTACAATTTGAAGAGGAAATGGGTTTGTTGGGTATTCGGGCTGAATATGAGCATGAAGTACTGGATTATCTGTGCAAGATGCTACTAATCAGTGGACAGCATGTGGAAAAGAGAAGAAAGTGGTTGAAAAAGCATTGTCTTGTAGTAATATGCATGGTGGAGTAAGATAGATGCAACAATATGGGAAAGAGACTCTAGGATTTATTCCTAGAAGTCATTACACAAGGAATCATTGGGTTAGGGCTACCACTGAAATGGTAGTGAAAATAGGGGAACGTGAAACTCCTTGTATTGCTTTACTTGACCATGGGTTTGAGATAAATGTCATTGAGTGTGGATTGTGTGAAAATGGTTCATGGCCTATAGACACTAATCGTGGTTGGTGTATGAGGGCTACAAATAATTCTTCGAGAGAGCTCTATGCTACATGTCCTAATGTGAAAGTGATGATTGGTGATGTATAAGAAGAGCAACACTTCTTTGTGCAATATAATTCCTCATATGCAGTGATTTTGGGACAGCCCTATATTACAAGAGTGTGTATGGAAACAAAGGTGCTTGATGATGGTTCTGCTTATGCAAGAGTCGGAAGCAAGGATGGGAGGAAAGTAGTCCAATTTTTTATTGTTTGTGTTAATCATCCTAGAAATCATGATACACTTCGAGAGTCTCCTTTGGTTCCAACTGCAAGGGAATTCAAAGACCTGGATTTTCATTAAGCACTATTGTAATGCGGGGCTACAGCAATGCTGTTCAGAGGATGTACTCACCTCTTGATGGAATAAAGCATGTATTTACTAGTGGTTATTCTCAGTTTACAGCAAATAGTTCATGTTTGTTTAAGCCTATGGAAGCTATGTGCAAGGCTGAACGCATACCTATGAAACGAGCTACTAAGGAACTAAGAGCATTGGGACTGTTAGCTGAAAATGAAGGCATTTCAGGCATCTTTTATGGGTTGAATATTAATGACACTATGGCTAGATTTTTAGCAACTATACATGCAAAAAATGAGGCTAAAAATAGAGTGTTATCAATATGTTCTTTGGACATGTATGATGTTATAGCATTGTTTGCTCTCAGTAGGAAGGATTACAATGGGCTAAAGCACTTGTGGAGACAAATTATAAGACAATTGACAAAAAGGTGAAACCAATTGCTTTGCCACTTCCACCAGAAAGTGAGGGTTTGCATGAAAAAGTGTCAAGGCAACCAAGCTTACGGGATCCTAAAGATATAGGTCATCAGTTTACATCTAAAACGTTACAAGAATTGAAAGTTGGTGCAAAAGGGTTTCTTTTGCCTACTGAGAGAGATTGCTTTATGCAAATGTTAGCTACGCATGTAAAGGCATTTGCATTTCAGCCAACTTAAATAGGTTGTGTGGATCCAAACATTGTCTCTCCTATGGTAATATTTATTGTGCCACATGTACCATGGAACTTGAGGCATATTTCAGTGCCTAAAGCTTACTTGCCAAAGCTGATAGATTTTTGTTAAATGAAAAGATTCGCATGAAGATCTTGGAGCCCTTGTCAGCCCCGTACTCAAATCGTTGATTTGATGTGCCCAAAAAGAATGGGGCTTTGAGATTTATTCAAGACATGCAGTCGATCAATAAAGTGACCATAAGAAATGTGGGTGCAGGTCCTATGGTTGATGAATTTGCAAAGGCTTTTGCATGTAGATCTATTCTTTGGGTGATCTTTACTCAAAGTATGATCAATTTCAACTTGCAATTGAAAGCAGGGATATCACAACCATGAAGACTCCCTTGGGGTTAGTACAGATGTGTACTCTCCCACAAGGTGCAACAAACTCAATGGCACACATGACAAATGCTATAAATAGGGTACTCAGGGATTTTATACCACAATTGACAATGCCCTTCTTGGATGATGTTCCAATCAAAGGGTGTGCAGTGGATGAAAAGAATGAAGAGATGGATTCTCATGGATGCAGATAGTTTGTTGCAGACCATATTGTGGATTGTGAGAGAATTTTGACGTGTCTAGAAGAGGTGCATTTAACTCTTTCTGGACAAAAGTCTCTATATTTGGAGATGAAGAGGTTTTGATTATTGGGCATATGTGTGGGCCCTATGGGCATAGACAATCACCAGCAAAAATAGATGGAATTGATAGAATGCAAGATGTATGCACGAATGTAACAGAGGTGCCGAGATTCTTGGGTGCATGTGTGTTCTATTTGATATGGATTCCTTGCTTTGCACATATAGTCGATGCTCTATATCATCTTCTGAGAGGAAAGGTCAGAGGTTTCATTGGGAAAGGAAGCATCAAAAAGCAATGAAGAAATTGAAGTAGCTCTTAAAAGCTACTCCTACATTGAGAAAGGCTGACTATTCACATGGAAAGCCTATCATTATTACTATTGATACAAGCCCAATCGGGATTGGATGGGCAATTGGGAAAGATGATGAGGAAGGGCAAAGATATGGAATTCTCTTTGGTGCTGAAGTATTGACTGAACAACAAAGAAGCTATCCATAGGTAAAAAGAGAATTATGGGGAATTGTGATAGCCCTTAAATGTGATAAGGAGTATTTTATGGGTGCTCGTGTAGTCATTGAGACCGATTGTTTGCCGGTGCTGGGTATGATTACTAGTTGTGCTACTTTGGACATTGCTATGCTCTGGTTAATTACGTACATCAAAACTTTGAACCCTAAATTTCAGCATATTGCAGGAAGAGATAACCCAATGGCAGACATGTTATCTCGGGCACGCTATGAGAATGAAGATGGGATGATGGATGAGGAGGAAGAAGATAACTTTCTTGCAGCTAAAAATGATGTTGCAAAAGTGAATTTAGCAATGCAAGGTGTCGCTACAACATTAACAGAAGCTTGGACAATAAAGAGAAGATACTTTAGATGTTTTGCATCTTGTGTAGAAATGTTTCTGGAAGACAAATAGGCAGGAGAATGGCTGAAAATTGGTCAATACCTCATTACATTAACAAAGAGAGATGAATGGTCAGATGAGGAGTTTAAGAAGATTAAGAGGAAAGCCTATGGATTTTTCTTAAAAGATGGATACTTATGGAAACATGCTAAAAGAGACAGGGTATGCCATTGCGAGTTTTGGGTGACAGAGCTTCACAAGTAAATGATATGCAAGAATTTTATGAAATCTTATGGGCTAGTCATAGAGGTGTTTGGGGTACTTTTACAAAGATCAAAGAAAGATATTGGTGGTAGGGTATGTATAAGGATGTTGCTTACTTTGTGGAAACATGTATGGCATATAAATGTATTCATCTGTGAGACATCGGGATGGATTGCAACCCACATATTCATTGTCTCTTCATTTTAAGTGGATGGTGGATTTAGTCACAATGCCTACAGGTCTTTAGCAAATGAGATATCTTGTGCTTGCTCATGAAGACTTGACTAATCAAGTGGAAGGGAAAGCTCTATGTACTAAGACAAAAAATGATGTGTGTACTTTTCTCTTAGAAGAGATCTTTTGTCAGTATGGTTGTGTCGGAAAAACTACAGCAGATAGGGGTGAGCTGGATGCAGATGAAGCTCATGATTTCTTTGCACAGTTGGGGATAAAGCTTGCTTTAACTTCAGCCTATAGCCCTGAAGAAAATGAAAAAAGTAAAAGAGGTCATCCACCTATTGTGAAGGCATTGGCAAAAGCATATGGAGAGAAGGTAAAAGAGTGGCCACGATTGCTCCCTTATGCCTTGTGGGTTGATAGAACAATTCATAGTGTTGTTACAGGATATATACCTATAGAATTGATGTATGGTCAAAAATCTATCATGTCGATAGAATAATTCATAGTGTTGTTACAGGATATATACCTACAAAATTGATGTATGGTCAAAAATTTATCATGCTGATAGAAGAGATGACAGACACATGGAATGTGCTACCTTGGGAGGAGGAGTTGAATCGAGAGGAGTTGTTGGCCTTGCGCATTAGACAGTTGGAAGACATAGAGTCAACAATTGCAAAATTAAGGGCAACAAGGATATAGAACAAGAAACAGTTTGACTACAAGATGGGGATTGGTTTATGATAGTAGTTTAGACAACCAGCATAGTGCCATGCATAAAGTTTCCAAAAGATGGATTGGACCCTATGTGGTAAGACAAGTGTTTGATAATGCTACTTGTGCATTAAATGAACTGGATGGGACATCCATAAAACTTTTAGTAGTAGGGAAAAGAATCAAATTATTCAAGAGGCGGAAATCTGTTGCCTATGAGTTGCCAAAATTGGAAGAAAATAGTCGCCATGATATAGGGGCCAAGAAGATATGGAAGATGAAGAAACGAAGGATATGGTTGTAGAGGATGAGAAGGACTCAGAATCTAGTGACAACTAGGATTTTAGCACATACTAGAGGATGTGCAGATTGAGAGGGGGTGGATGTCGTGCCACTATGCGAACACGATGTGAAAAACTCTGGAGTGCATCATATTCCGACTTTCTTATTAATGGAGAGAGTCATGTGATTTGGGTCATTAGTGCTACTATCAATGGCACAGATTATCCAAAAATACTATATTTTTAGATAATTTTAGCCTATTTTTTATATTATTTATTGTAAAAATCCAAAAAAGTTAAAAAAGCTTCTAGATTAGGATAGCATGCAAAAAGCAATTTGCTTTTTTAGCCAGTTATTGGATTTTTCATAAAAAATACAGATTGACAAAATCGTGTCCGTCGCGATCGCTGTTGACAGGTTCAAAACTGCAGTTGTCCTGAACTTTCACCCCCCTTTTGGAGCCATCAGATTTGGGTTTCGAGCAGTAGAGAAGGAGCTATTATTTTGGTCCACATTTTTGGTCTATGAAGGAGCTCTAAGAGATCTAATGCCTCAAGAGTGCTTCTGAGTAGTGCCAAACAAAGGATTTCAGGTTATGTCAATACATATTGATTTGATTCATTGTGCTTTGTCATTATTGTGTTTACCTCTTGTGTATTCTTTATCTTCTCTTCCATCTCCTATCTCTACTTCCTTCTACCTCTGATCCCCAATGGATACAACCTTTCGACAAAACCCCTCCGATAGCGCGTGTTTCAAAACTAAAATATCTCAACCACATGTTGAACATGAATGATACCACTTGGGATTTCCATTTATCAACCCAACCCCCACTACGGGTAAGCGTTAGAAAGACAAAAAAATGATATTTGCATGTGTAACCCCACTTGACTTCGCGTAGTTTCATGTCCCCGATCACTCATTTTCACTCCCACTATGGGTAAGTGTTAGAAAGACAAAAAAATGATATTTGCATGTGTAACCCCACTTGACTTCGTGTAGCTTCATGTCCCAGATCACTCATTTTCACTCACCATGATTAGCCACCATTTGGTTTGGATTACAAAGTGTGAACAAACCTTTATTAAAAGCTTTGAAAACATCTGACAAAGACAAACACCTTTTTCTAAAAATCTACTTCATAGAACACAGCATAGAACAGCTCATAACTATTTAACCAGACCTTGAAGTGTCAAGCTTTAAAAAGGAAAGTTGTAGCTCTCTTTCTAATCTAGCACTCTTTAAAATAACTCAGAGCCAAATTGGTGCGCAGATCGGTCGCAGAATGCTCACGTAGTGAATCCCTGAAGGTCCCCAAGAACAATGAACTCTACCTTTTTGCACAAAAAACAATGTAAAAGCATGCACGACAAGAGGCAAGAGACAAATTGGGTTCAATCTCCCCCATGCCTTGTGTGAGCGCTTCACAAAGCATGTATTTTATGTATATTTCAATCTTCATGCTCAATAATAGCCCAATTTACAAAAATATGACAAGCTTTTAGCTTTTGAGTTTGCTTTCTACAAAAATAGGAAAATAAAGCTAATGGACGGTGCCCATAGAGTCTGGCACGCCCAATCTCAATGTCCAAATCGAAATAACATATCCGTGCGCATAGGCGCATACAAAATAATAATCAATAATCAATGTCTCAATAGACATAACAAAATATAGGCGTGGCGCCTATCAAAATATAGTCCAAAGGTCGAATACTCGCTAGACTCCAATGCTTTCCTCCGCCACTGCTGCTATCTCTACACATCAACTGAAGCATTCACAATCGTTAGTAAAATAATACAATTAAACCGACAAAAGTGAATACCTAGCAGTCTTCAGCTACATAAATAAATCAACTGGTTAGAAATAAACCTAACCTTAATTTATTACGAGTGCGTATTCTAAACTCATAAACGTTTATTAATTTAATATGCATTTTACGGAATCACCCGCTATGGAATCACCCATGTACACACTAAATTAATGAAACGCCCGAAAAGGACAGGCGTCCCCCTCAACTTCTCGCACAAAGAATCCTCTTTGTGTATGAGCCCCGGTCATCTAAGTTTACGGAATCCACCGTAAAACCTCACGGAATCCACCGTGGCACGGAATCCACCGTGGAATATGCCTCCTGGCATCACAAATTCTTTGATCTGCTATCCTGAAATAGCTCTGCACAGTCTGCAGTCTTAAATTCCTGCATGCAATCCACTTTAGATATCAACCTTCTAGAGATCATAACTTTTGCATTCTTGCTCGAATCAACACCAAACTTGTTAGAGACCTTTACTAGGTGCCAATGCACACTCTGAATATGATGTTCATCATTTACCACCATCTACATCCCCTTTAGTTACAAGATTCTGCATATATATTTCTTTAGACAGAACCCATTGATTCTCCTATTGTGAACAATCCCATCTAAATCTTGTAGCAAATAAGTTCCATCTTCAAACTTCTGCTTGATGAGGAAAGATCCTTCCCATCTAACTCAAAACTTGGTTTGAAAAGTAGAGTCCAAGCTACTGTCATACCTCATAACCAGCATTCCCTCTACAAGATTCTTCTTCTTCAACTATATATTGAACCATTCCTTTCTCTTCACAATCTATTTTTCATAATAGTCCATTGCTTGTTGCCTATCCAACTGTAGGGTATGCAAGTTCAGTCCTCTGTCAACTCCCAATTCTGCTTGATCTAACTAATGCTTTCTTATAAACTCCATCGTAGGGAACATGACATTCATAGGTAATAAGGCATCTTGTCCATATACTAACTGAAAAGGGGTGAACCCTATACTTGTCTTCTGCATTGTTCTACAAGCCCACAAAGCCTGATGTAGATAATTGTCCCAATCTTTAGGATGATCTTCCACCATCTTAAAGAGAATCTTCTATAACATTCCATTGAATGCTTCCACTAGTCCATTGCACTAAGGATAATAAGGAGTAGCAAATCTATGTTTCAAGTCTAGTTTCCTTGTTAATTCTCTCAATAGCTTATTTCTGTCACTATTTCTAGTGGTATTCCAAATCTGCAACATATGTCCTCCATGATGAACTGAGTTACATCTTCTTTCTTGCGATTCCTTGTAGCCTTAGCTTCAGACGATTTGGTCATATAATCAATTGCAGTAATAATGTAAGAATTTATTATTTTTGTATCAGGAAAAGGTCCAATAAAATCCAAACCCCACTTCTCAAATAGTCCATAGACAACAATGGCTTTAGCAGGTTCTTGAATTAGTACCCTTTTTTCATATGACTGGCGAGCATGACAACTTTTACTCCAATGAGTAATACCAACACTTAGACTAGGCCAAGTAAGTCCTGCTAGTAGAATTTTTGTTTTGTAAGCTCAAAACCAAAATGACCACCACATGCTTCCTCATGATAGGAAGATAACCAAGTAAGAATCTCATAACTATCTAGCACCCTTCTCAATACATTATCAATCCCCTTCATGTACAACTGATCATTTATGAGCACATATGCCCTAGCCTTTCTGACACTAGCATATCTTTTGTATTTATCAGCCAATGACTTTAACTTCCTAGTTTTTAGAAACTCTTCAATCAGGTGAAGGCTCTCCCTACCCTCATATCTAGGATTATCCACTCTCATTGCTGCAACATGCTGGGAAATAGCATTTTCAACCAATTCATGAGCTCTATGGTTGTTCTCCCTACCAATATGCCAAATTTCAAATTTTGTAGCTGCCTCATGAGGCCTTTTTTCTTAAATAGCTAGTCCTTCAAAATATATTTATTGGCTTTCCAAACATTTTGAACATGTGTAACCACCAACATAGCATCTCCTTTTGCAACTATCTTTTTGTATCCCAGTTGAATACACTGTTTTAAACCAGCATGTAAACTCACATATTCAGCTTCATTGTTACTTTGTATCTCTTTACTCTCTTGACTTCCAAAAAAAACTTCTTGATTTTCAACATCCATAATGACAAAACCTTGTCCTCCCTTTTTTAGGACTCTTCTATAACTACCATCAAAAAACAAGGTAGCATCTTTATCCTTCATCTCCTCATGACTTTGTGGATGCGGAATCAGTTTCCGTCTTATAACGGCTGCACTTTCAACAGGTTCTTTATAAGTCGAGATATTAGCCAAGCTAGCTCTTATAGTATCCTCCTTCAACCATGTAAATTCAAATTCTTGCAAAGCCAACAGCCACTTTGTAACTCTTGGAGCATTTTCAACAGATCGCAAAACCTGTGGAAGCAATTGGGAACTAGTAAGTACTACAAATGGTTTTTGAATCAAGTATGATTTCCATCTTTTAACTGCATATACCAGCCCCCATACCAATAATTCTTCTTCCATCCAAGATTTTTCAATTGCTCGGATCTTCTTATGTAAAACACAGGCCTCATATTAGACATCCCCTTCCCCTTTTGAATTAAAATAGCTCCCACTGCATTTTTCCCAACACTAATGCTAATAAAGAAAGGTTCATCATCCTAGTTTGGAGGCATAAGAACTGGCAAAGTGCTTAACTTTTCTTTAATCTGCAAGAATGCATCCTCTTCAACTTGTGTCCAAACTAAAGGATCCCTTTGAGTTGCTTTCTGTAAAGGATATACATATTTAGCCAACATATGGAATGACCTTGATAGATACATCGACTTTTGAACAAAGCTCATCAATTCTTTTACAGTTTTTGGAGAATCCATAAGAAGTAAAGCCTCAACTTTGCTAAGCTCAGGTGAAATACCATTAGCAAACACTTAATGACCCAAGAGTATCACTCTAGTTCTTGCTATTTTACATTTATCAGGGTTCAACTAACCACCATTCTCATCAAGTCTACAGAAAAATTCATCAAGTTTTTGAGAGTGTAATGCCCTTGAGCTGTACATATAAAATTCATCCATAAATACCCGCAAATATTTCCTAATGAAAGGGGAAAATACCCAACTAACCCATCTTGAAAAGCTAGCGTAGACCAAAAGGCATCACTCTATAACAGAAGCATCCCCATGGGGTAATGAACGTTGATTTATTTTGATCTTCTTCTGCTATTCTAATTTGGAAATATCCAGAATATCCATCGCACACATTGTAAAATCCATTACCAACCACTTAATCCAATATCTCATCCTGAAACGGAAGAGGATAGTAGTCCCTCTTAGTAGCTACATTAAGAGGCTTGAAATCAACACATACTCTCCACTTTCCATTCTTCTTTGGTCTGATTACAATAGAAGACACCCACTTTGCATCATCAACAAGATAGATAAATTCAACATCAAGTAACTTCTGAATTTTAGCTTTAATTACATTTTCCTGAATTGTATCAAGACTTCTAAGTTTTTGAGCCACTGGTTTATACCCTTCTTTCAATTTGATATGGTACACAATGCTGTTCGTACCTCTCAGTTGGTGATATTCTGTAGCAAATAGTTTTGGGTATTTCTAAAAAATGGCCGAATGTTCATCTCTTTCATCATTAGTCAAGTCATTTCCCAACATATTCATAAGCTTAGGCAATCCAACATTCATTTCAAGTTGCTGATCACATGTTTCCTGCATGAAGTTTGTACTTTCTGCAGCAATATGTACAACTTTTTCCTCTCTCTTTTTGAACCCTGGATTGAAAACCCGAAGAGGTCAACATCCCTAGAGAGTAGGCTAGCTTCCCATTCTCTATCTTCCTCATCAAGGTTGGAATTTTTTGAATCACTACTTTCATGACCTTCAACATCACTTTCATGTCCATTTTGAATAAGGGACCCTATTTTCATGTCAAAGATCACCCTCTTATGAGTTGTCTTCTCTAGATAGAGTTCCAATTGACCTCTATACCAGTCTTGTCTCTGGATCTCATACCAATCAAAAATGGTCGTCCCAAAATGAGAGGATATGGCCCAAGTTTTGCAGGCATAACATGGAAATCCAAGCATGCTCTTTGGCCTCCAATGTTGATCTTCAAGTTCTCAATGACTCCCAAACATTTCACTTTTGAGCTATTTTCCATTTTAATCTTCAACAATGACTTCCCTATCATTTTAAGATGCATTTCTTGTTGAGATATTGAGCTCCACTCATGATATGCCAGGGTGACCGTTGTACATTTATGTCACCGACTTGTTAGTTGCAGATATGGTTGGTACACCGCCCATGAATAATAGCTGGTTGACAGCTATCCTTATGTACTCTAGTTCATGGCTCAGTTAGTATGCCACCTTAGTTAGTTGAGTTTGGTTTGAGACCCACATATAGGGTTCTTCTATTTCTTCGTACTAGAGTTCTTTTGGCTTACACAACTAAGAAGAGAAAAGCTGTTTTCAGCCTCCATCTTTGTGTGTATTCCCCCATTGTGTAAGTGAGAAAGCTACGAGTGGGACTCCTTCCTTCTCTCCCACTATCTTTACATTTCTAGCATTGCTTATTACACAAACTTGCGCACCACCATCAACATAAACTTGATCAATTTTCCTTCCATATATCCATTCAGCCATGATAGGTATAATGTCTTTCACATTTGATAGGTATACCACTCCAACATGCCCAGTTTGGGTTTTTCCTTTCTTGATGCTAACTAATCCATGCCATTGCCTCCTTAGAGATGAGTTCATCTACAGTAACTGACCATATGTAACATCAGCCTTTTTATCTTTTAAATCCTCAAGCAAGTTGTAAGGAACTTGATTGACAAAGCAAAGTCCCCCATTTGAATCTTCCTTTGTTGTCTAGCTTTCCTGCTGGTCGTCTGCAACCTGTTTTCCTTTTTTAATCCTTGCTGCCCTTTGAGTTTCAGTTTCAATATCCCTCTCTCTGACTCTCTTATTAGCTAGAACATCTGCATTTTCCCCATCATCACACATGCTAGTTTCGATCAGATTCATACCTGATGTGCCTTCATTAGGTCTTCTTTCCTATTGTTGCCTAGCTGGTTCAAGTGGCCTTTGTTCCTGTTGAGGTCTAGCACCTTGCCTAGCATTCCCTTGTGGCATGGGATACATTTCCCCTCATGTTCTTCTTGGATAAGGGCAATCAAGAGAAATATGACCTCTCTTCCTGCAATTAAAGCATTCAAAATTTTCCCATCTATTTCTTGGAGGTCCTCTAAATCTAGGTTGCATTTGAGGTTGATTTGCCTACAATAGACTCATATTCAAATTCATATTTGCCAAGTATTCCTACAATTCATTAATCACATCATCATCATCTTTACTATGACCTTGTTGAGTCCCATTCTCCACTCTTTCAAATGCCCCATGAAGATTTACAGCTTGTTGTCCTACATTTCCTACAACATTATCAACTTGATTAGACCGTAGAAATGCATTCACATCAATACCTCTTAATTGATCCAACCTCAATTGTATTTTCCTTTGCTTTTCCTTAGCTATTTTGACTGCATCTTCATATGTATCAGGGTCTTTGACCAAAAAATTTTCTTTAATTTCAAGCCTAAGCAATGAAACAAACTTGCCCTTTTTCAAGAACATCATGGGAGGTTGCTGCATACTCTGTGCAATTTCTATCCACTTTGCTTCAAATCTCACTGCAAATTAAGGCACTTCCTCATTTTCTCCCTGAAACATCCTTTCCAAATATTTCCATAAACTCTCAAAAGTTTTTCTTAGTTGCAAAACTTGTAAGAAACTCATTTTTACCTTCATTCCAATTTTCCCCTGTCTCTTCATTCAATAAGTTCCACCATAATCTTGCAGAACTTTCAAGCAACATGCTGATCATTCAAAGCTTATCTGCATCAGTGTCACTCCAATATCCTGATAAACTGATTAGCATCCTCAATTTCAGTACCAAAGAAGGGTTCATATCCAAAAGCCGCCATGCTTGAGTTTGTGTATAGGTTGGTTTCCAAACCTTACACTTCCCAATTGATAAGATTAAAAAAATATCTTCAATACGGGAGATCCTCAGTGGTGGCACCAATCTATGGTATGTGAATTGGGTAGTCAACCTCTCCAACAACCCCTAAGACAACACCAAAGGATAAAGACCAAGGATCTCACCTCAACAAAACCCACAAGACGGCACTACTAAGCATATGATCAAAAACTTTTAATCACCGACTCCTCACTAAGACTTCAACTCAACACTTAAACAATTCAAACCTTCAAGCTTAGATTTTACAACTTTTAGAGAGAATTTGACACTGAAACAACCATAGTAGAGACTCTAACAACACGAGCTTTCAGATTCACACAGCTCCTATTTTTTAGGGATGGCTATTTGAAGATGAGAGAGAGAGAGAGAGAGAGAGAGAGAGACAAGGAAACACCATACCCATGAGCCTTCTGGCTCTCAAAGTCTTTTCTTCATTATTCAACATAACCCTCAACCACACAATACAATGTAATGTAAAACTAGACTGACTAACTCTAGTCAAGTCACTTACTAACTACTAACCCGACTTATTTAATGTAGTCACATGGAGACAACTGTACACTAGATGTCACAGATGTTGGTTACACACACAGACAAACTGACGGGTGGAGCTTGATTTCTAACACTCCCCCTCAAGCTCAAACCAAAAACTCAAACCATCTACATCACTCCAAGTAGCTGTCTAAAGTGAATGAACTTATCTTTACCAAGTGATTTGGTAAAGATGTCTGCTACCTGGTCTTCAGTCTTCACATGCTCCAAGTCAATCTGATCTGCTAAAACCATTTTCCGGATGATATGGTAGTGGATCTCAATGTGTTTTGATCTTGCATGATAAACAGGATTGCTTGCTAACATGACACTGCTTAAATTATCACAGTACAGCCTTACTTTGCTATCCAAGTGTATCCCCAAGTCATTCAGCAACTTCTGTAACCACATAGCTTCACAGGCCGCTAAGGCCGCACCACGATACTCTGCTTCCGTACTAGACAGTGTAACTGTAGGTTTTTTCTTACTCTGCCAACTGATCATGCTACTACCCAATCCAAATGCATAGCCGCCGGTTGACCTCTCCTGTCATAAGTGCAACTAGCCCAGTTAGCATCAGTATACCCATCAAGTCAAGGGGTTTCCCATATGCATAAAATAGCCCATGATCTGTGGTACTCTTTACATATCTCAAAATTCTCTAACTGCATCCAAGTGTGGTTTGCGAGGCTTTTGCATAAACTGACTGATCAACCCCACAGCATAACTCAAGTCAGGTCTAGTGATCGTGAGATAGATCAAGCTGCCTACCATCTGTCTGTACATGGTAACATTCTCAATCTCTGTCCCAACATCAATCTGCAGCTTGACATTCTGCTCTAAAGGCGTATCCATAGGCTTGCAATCAGCCATACCATATTTCTATAACATGTCCTGAGCATACTGCTTCTGTAGCAGCCATGTGCCTTGAGGTGTAGAGACAACCTCGATCCCCAAAAAATATTTTAGCTCTCCTAGGTCCTTGACCTTAAACTCAGCCTGTAAACATGTCTTTACCTCAGAAATCCCGCTTTCATCATCTCCTGTAATGATCAAGTCATCAACATAGACAACTAGGAATACACAACCACGATCTGTCTTCTTCACAAACAAACTATGATCAGCATCACCCAATCGGAAACCATGTTGCTGCAAATAACTGCTGATGCGAGCATTCCATGCTCTGGGTGCCTGTTTCAGCCCATATAATGCCTTTTTCAGCCGGCATACATGTGTTGGAAATTCTGGATGCACATAGCCTTCAGGCTGTTCCATGTAAACTTCTTCCTGTAACTCTCCATTCAAAAAAGCATTCTTTACATCCATCTGCCATAGTTTCCAGCCTCTAGTTGCTGCCAAAGAAATCACAATTCTAACTGTAGCCATCTTTGCTACAGGGTTGAAAGTCTCCTCATAATCAAGACCATACTACTGCACATACCCTTTTGCAACTAGCCTGGCCTTGTATCTTTCCCAATGATCCATCTGATTTACATTTTACCTTATACACCCACTTGCAGCCAATAGGTGTTTTTCCCTCAGGAAATTGTACTAAATCCCATGTGCCATTTTCAGCCAAAGTTGAATATTCCTCATCCATAGCAGCACGCCAATCCTCATCTGCAAACTGCCTCATCAAACTTTCTTGGTTCTCTAAAACCTGTTACTTTCGTCATATAAGCATAATGACAAGCTGAATATCTAGTGTAAGTATATCTATCAACAGATCGTTTGACCCTCTCTCATCTCCTGAGCTGTGGCTCACTATGAGCTTGCCTCTCATGAGGTGGCACATAACGACTCTGCCTAGCACCTGGCGTTATAACAGATGGAATCCCCAATTCACTGTCTAAGTTGTCACTGCTAGATGACTCATAACCTGCAGTGAGTGGACATGTTACATCTTCAAAAACCTTTTCTTTTCCCTTATCTGTTCTCCCCCTCACTGACATATCCATGTCAGTGGATGTAGTAGTGTGACTACGCAATCGTCCTGTCCAAGGACTCACTGTAGATGATACATCACCTGTTTGACCACTCATGGAAGTACTCTCTGCAGTAGTATTTTTAGCATGACTCATACTAGGTGAGCCATCAGTAGGCACTGCAACAAGATTCCCATACCAGGATGCTAACTCATCAAATACCACATCTCTGCTTATGAGTGTCTCATGCGTAAAAGGTACATAATACTTATAAGCTTTCCGTTCCTGTGCATATCCCAGAAACACACTCTTCACTGCCTTAGGATCCAATTTCTTCCTCTTTTCATCTGGTATATGCACATATGCAATGCTACCAAATACTTTCAAGTGCAAAATATCAGGTTTATGACCATACAGCCTCTCATATGGAGTGACATCATGAATCCCTGCTGTAGGGGTTCAATTCAGTACATAGACAGCAGTCATCACTGCTTCAGCCCAATAACCATTTGGTAGACATTTCTCATTCAGCATAACTCTAGTTGATTCCATTAAGACCCTATTTTTTCTCTCTACAACACCGTTTTGCTGTGGTGTATAGCTGCAAGTAAGCTGTCTTCTAATCCCATATTTAGCCATTTGACCCATAGACAAAAGATTCTTTGTTATGGTTAGTACATGTAATACATCATGCATGCCTTTCTTCTTGCCATCAGGCATCATGAGAGGAACAATCCCTTTATGCTTTATGTCATGTTGGGTCTCATCCCCAGTACATACATGACCATGTGTACCTACAACCATCTCATCAAACCACTCTCCATGCGGTGTCATGTGGTTTGATGCTCTAGAGTCAATGCACCATCTATCATCTCTATTATGTCTCGATGCATTTTTGGATATATGCTGCATGGCAAATAGTCTATCAACTTGCTCATCATGAGCACCACTGGACAATGCATAGTGCCCATGTTGTCTACCCTTTGCCTTCATATCTCCTTGCTTCTTGTAGCAATCCTTTGCAATGTGCCCATGCTTGCCACAATAATGGCAATCCTTGTCTCTATTGGATTGATCAGATGACTGCCATGAATCAAATCCACCACCTCTACCTCGGGGTGATCTCCCCCTGCCTCTAAACCCACCAGATCCACGCTGACCTTGTGTATTTGCACCATGCCAATTACCATGTTGCTATTGTTGTCGATTAGCATTACGAGTGTTACCACGACCTCGAAATGAACCACGACCTCTAAATCCTCTACCACGCTGGCTAGAGTATAACACCATGTCTCTACTCTGAGATACACTGGAACCTGTATTCAAACCAAGCTTGACCTCCTCATGCAGCAACAAGGCAACTAGATCCTCCCAGGTAGGGGGCTCTTCTCTAACAGAAATGGATGTGTCAAAAGCTTTGTGCTCTTTCCCTAATCCATTCAAGGCAACAGCAATCATATCATCTTCTGATACACTTGAGCCAATGGTAGCAAGTTGATCAGCTATGGTCTTAATCTCCGTGGTATACACCTGGATGCTCCTGCCATTCCTAGACATGTTGTTGAACTGCTGATTCAACTGGATCTTCCATGCATATATCATGGTTCCATAATTTTTCATCATTATGTCCCAAGCATCCTTTGGAGTCTCACATCCAGTGATTTGAATTACCATAGCATCAGATATACATAGAGAAAACCAATGCAACACCTTGCTCTCATTCCATAGCCTATGAGCTCTTTTATGTTCATTAGTTGGATTCATTGTAGGCAATTCAAGAGCAGCCTCATCTCCTGTACATAGATCCCAATAACCCCTGCCAACTAAAAAGTTCTTCATTCTGAATTTCCATAATGCAAAGTTCTTGTTGTCTAACTTCTCTCCAACTATCTGAGTGATATTATCAGTCCCATGTGCATTAGCCATGATGCAATAGACTGTCTCACTACCTGCAAACCAATAAGTATGACTGACCAAGTTCAGTCCACAACAGTTTATGACAATTTTCTCAACTAATTGCAGAAAAAAACCATGGTATTTCAGCCCATTGATAACCCAAAAATTTCCCAAAACAAATGGTCTAACCCGTAGGTAAAACGGTCAATACATATGCTACGTATTTGCTTCAGTTAAAACTCCTGCAACCTCACTGCCAGGGACCAAAGATGCAGTCTGAAAACTGTAAACTGTGTATAACCAGCAACAATTTCAAGTCCAAAAACAACATGCATACATGTCATACGTATCCCAAGACTTTCCAGATGGCTACTGGTACATGTGTCAAGCCATACATAGGCATAGAAGCACAAAGCAGTCCATAACCAGTAAGTACAAATGTCAACTAGTTTGGTTGCAGGTTGCAGTCAACCAAAAATCAGCATAACAAGCTTTAAGCAGGTCCAAAAAGTCTTCAAATCATGTCATACATTCACTTTTAAGTGATGGGTTCAATACATGAGCATTTGGGTAGGCATAGACAACCTGTCTTCATTAATCACTGTCAAGAAACACATGACTGCTCATAACCAGCCCAAGCATTGTCAAAGCAATTATTTCAGGTCCAAAAACACATTTTCTTCTCTTCCTGCAGGAAGCACATGTCTCAAAACTGAAATATCTCAACCACTTGTCGAACATGCATGATACCACTTGAGATTTCCATTTACCAACCCAACTCCCACTACAGGTAAGTGTTAGAAAGATTAAAAAATGATATTGGTATGTGTTACCCCACTTGACTTCACACAACGTCATGTACTCGATCACTCATTTTCACTCATCAGCTTGCCACAACACCAACTGCAAAGGCAATATCTGGATGAGTGGCTATCATGGCATACATCAAACTCCCCACGGCTGATGCATAAGGGATCTTGGCCATCTCGGCCCTCTAATCATCTATCTATGGACAATTGACATGTGAGACCTTCACATAAGAAGACAATGGACAGCCAATAGGCTTGACATCATGCATGCGGAAACGCTCAAGGACTTTATGAATATACTCCCTCTATGAGAGATAGAGTAGTCCCTGATGCCTATCACGCTTAATGCGCATACCAAGAATGTGAGAGGCATGTCCCAAATCCTTCATCTCAAAGCTCTTCTTCAACTGAGATTTAAGAGCATCAAGTTCATCATGAGCTTTCCCTTCTATTAACATATCATCCACATAAATTACTAAAATAAGTAGTGAGTCATCACATGCTTTCTTCGTGTAAAGACACGGATCCATAGCACTCCTACTATAGCCCTGTGACTGCATAAAGGCATCAAACTTATGATACCACTCACTAGGTGCCTACTTCAAGCCATAAAGACTTTTCTTCAACTTGCACACTAGGTGCTCCCTGCCAGGTTCTGCAAAGCCCTTAGACTGCTCCATGTATATCTAATCATACAAATCTCCATGCAAGAATACAGTCTTGACATCCATCTGATACATGTCCAAGTCAAGTGCGTGACTAAGGCCAAAACTAAGCGCAGGGTAGTCATCTTGACCACAGAAGAAAAGACTTCATCAAAGTCAATGCAATGCTCCTATTTAAAACACTTAGCAACAAGTCTTGCCTTATAAGCAAGCTTGGGATTTCAAGGGTACTTTTCAGCTTGTACACCCATTTGCATGGAAAAGCCTTCTTGCCACTAGGCAATGCAACCAAATCCCAAGTCATATTCTTGTGCAGGGAGTCCATCTCAAATTGAATAGTCCTCTCCTAGGAGTGACTGTCACCCCTACCCATAGTCTGATCATAGGTGAGAGGCTCTCCTGCATTGGTAACCAAGACACAATGCATCTAGGGCCCAAATCTATCAGGCGGACGTCTATCTCTAGTAGACCCTCTCACTGCAGGCTCTGCTGCCTGTCCAACACCTTGGCCAGGTGTACCAACTATTGTTACAGGTTGTCCCACTAGCTATGGACTATACTGGAGTATGAGGCTCCTCTTGGAATATAACCCTACATATCTCTACCACCTTCTCAGGCTTCTTATGCATCTTGTCTTTGTGGAAGACTACATCATGGCTGCAGATGACATTCCATGCTCGCCTGCAGATCCCATAGAGAGTAACCCATCTCTTCCTGTATCTCCATAGCCAATGAAAATGTATTTGACACTCTTAGGATCCAGCTTACTATGCTTGTCCTTGGGCACATGGCAAGATGCCTCACATCCAAAGACACGTAGATGTGCATAAGACGGAGGTTTCCTAGTCCATACCTCCTCTGCAACCTAGAAATCCAAACCACTGGAAGGTTATCTATTTATGATATGCATAGATGTACTAATTGCCTCAGCCCAAAAGCTCTATGGTAGGCTTGCATGGCTAAGCATGGATGGTTCTATTCATCCGCTCAACCAAACCATTCTGGGGTGGGGTATAGGGGGCAGTCAACTAACGCTTAATATCCCTCTCGTCACATAGCTGCTCAAAGGCGCATGACACATATTATCCCCCATTATCAGTCCTAAGGCATTTCAGCCTCCTATGCCGAGTCTGGTTCTCAACCAATGCAAGCCATCTTTGAAACATAGCCAAGACATCTGACTTAAGATTAATGGGGTGAGCCCTGACTTTACGCAAAAAATTATCAATGAACGTCACAAAATACTTTGCACCATCCATAGACTAACAGGGCATGGGCCCACAGACATCCGAATGTACCAATGCCAAGGGCTCACTCATGCATGTCCTACCAGACTTCTTATGTGTATTCCTAGTCTATCTGCCCCATAAAGACAATGCTCACATGAATCAAAACATGCATAGTCAAGGGGCAGTAAGTACTGCAAACCAGAAAGCATTTTCATTCCCTTTAATGACATATGGCCCAAACGGGCATGCCAAAGAGATACATGTGGGATGGAGCCCACTGACAAAACATGATCAACAGAGGATCCATCAACTACAAGAGGACAGAGGCTACCAGCCTTGGCACCTCTAGCAAGCACAAGTCTGCCACGGGTGATCTTCTAGACAGAATCCCCAAAAGATACACAAAACCCAGCATCATCAAGCTTCCCTACAGACATAAGACAACGTGTAAGCGCAGGTACATGATGTACATCCCGGTAGAAAAGTAATGCCAATAGAAAACTATAGTCGTACATCTCCAATTCCAACAATACAAGTGACCTATCATCACCCAAGTGAATTGAGCCCAGAGACAGTGTGATAGGAGTGGAACCATTCACGATAAGATGTAACATGAAATGAAGCACCATAATCCAAAAGCTAACACTGTGCATACATAGAGTGAACCTCGGTCAATGGCATAGCATCACAAGAACTAGCTGCAAGTATGTACTCCCCATCAGAGTCATCAATCTGCATGATATTTATCACCTCTATTTTTATATTGGATTTTGCACGTATCATGCTGCAATCAAAGGACTTTTTCTGTACTTTGTCTTTCCCCTTATCTTTGCGCTTCTTATTTCGCAACTAATGACACTATGGGTGTATATGATGTTAGATATGATCAATGCCCCACCCTCATTAGGTGCTACCAATGATCCATGGTGCTCAAAGTTGTAAGGCCCCCATTATGAGGAGAAGCCAAATGTGAGCCCGGACATTGGTTGAGTCTTGACTTTGTATATCAGATGAGGTCTATGTGACCGGATGGCAAAAAGCCGATGGTAAAGGGAATATTCCCTAGAATATTCCCTGGCCGACTAGTGGAGGCTCATATGGTAGGTCGGGTCAAGAGGCCGACCTAATGACCTTCACTAGCTATAAAAGCTAAACCCCTTCGCAGCCATCTCTCACTCATCTTTCACCCAGTCAGAGTTGTTGTTCTAGCTAGCCTTAAGCTCTTCACCTATATTCTATCTAGATCGCCATCTAAGCTTCACACAGTGGAAACGCACGGGTGGACAGAGCCATCTTTGTATCAGTTGTTTGGAGTTAAAGAATTTACTGATTCTCCTCTTATCTATTGTGTACTCTCTATCTCTTTCTCAGATTCTATTCGCTGCGCCGTGTAATATTTTACATGGTATCAGAGCCCAGGGGGCTCTAGAGATCGGAGAGTGTGCAAGAGGCAAAGGCTTCAACAGCAAAGAGAAACTATGTCGACTTTCGGAAGCGGTTCTGGCGCATCAGGAAGCAGTGCAGGAGGTGGTGTTGCTGTACCGGCTATTCAAACACTGAGGATTCGTCCACCAACCTTCAGCGAAGGCAAGTTAGATGGTACAAACTACACCTTGTGGAAGTTCAAAATTACAACTATCCTTGATTCTTATGAGCTTCTGGAGACTGTGCTGGGGACTGACGCAGAACCACAGCCTACCCCCGACCCATCAAATCCTAATGTGATGATTCCTCCGAATGCAGATCTTCTATGAGCTTGGAAACGAAGGAATGAAGATGCATTGTGTGCCTTAGTTACAAGCTGTTCTGACAGTGTTCTGACTTTGATTCAGCATACAACCAAAGCATCAAAGGCTTGGAATGTACTAAGGAGTCAGTATGAAACACGAAACCAAATGAGGATTCAAAACTTGGAGAATCAACTAGCAGGGGAGAAGTTTGCTGAAGGAGAGACGGTTGAAGCATTCATCACTCGGATTAAGAATCTGCGCGACCAGATGGTGGCGCTGGGATACAAAAGACTAGCGAAGAGCTAGCTCAGAGGTGTCTTCGGATTTGTCCACAAAAGTTTGATGGACTAGTAACTGCCCTTAATACTCAGGTGAGACCTCAAGCTTTGACTTTTGAGGAGTTTTGTGCATTATTAATGGAGGAGGAGTTGAGGCTGAAAGCCCGAGAAGGAAGCAACAATGGAGATGCTGCATTCTCTGCCAATGCAAAAGGAAAAGGTGGTTCCTTCACCAAAAATGATGGTGACAAAAAGAAGAAGGGCGGAAAGAAAAAGTTTCAAGGAGAGTGCTTCTACTGTAAGAAGAAAGGACATGCAATTGTAGATTGTCGTGTCAAGAAGGCAGATGAAAAGAATGGTACCCTTAAAAGTAAAGGGAAAGAGACAGCCAATACGGCTGAAGCAGAGCTGGAATTATTCATGGCGACCATTGAGGAACTATGCTCCTCAGCGCAAGAAGAATCTACCACTGACTCATGGGTGTTGGATAGTGGGGCCTCCCGTCACATGACCAACAAGAAAGGTCTATATAGTTCTATGCAGCCTCTACAAGAATCCATCACTGTGACGGTTGGAAATGATGCTAAATGCCCTGCTGCGGGCACAGGTACTATTTCTTTTGTTGCTGTAAATGGTGAAGTCAAAAAGCTTTCAAATGTGTTGTATGTTCCCGAAATCAAGAGAAATCTATTATCAGTTTGCTGCCATAACTGATCTTGGTCATGAAGTGAGGTTCAAGAAGACAGGTGTAGAAATTATTGATAGTGCTGGCACAATTGTTGGCAAAGGAGAAAGAAGGAACAACCTGTATGGGCTAAGTGCTCTTACAGCCACCACTGGAGTGGGCACAAGTAAGCTTTGGCATGAAAGGTTTGGACACATTGGATTTGCAGTATTGAAGGAGATGCAAAAGCAAGGTATGGTTGCTCACCTACCTACAATAACTGAATTGAAGGAACCATGTGAATCTTGTATGATGGGCAAGCAACAGAGAAAGGCATTTCCACAAGAAAGCAAGAATAGAGCACAAGCTCCTCTAGAGTTGGTGCATGCTGACTTGTGTGGTAAGATGCCTACACAGGCCTTGGGGGGATCTTCTTATTTTATGTTGATTGTCGACGACTACAGTAGGAAGATGTGGGTGTACTTCCTTCGTGATAAGGCTCAAGCTTTTGGTAAGTTTAAAGAATGGCTAATACTTGTTGAGAATGAAACAGGGAAAAGTGTGAAGAAATTTAGAACAGATGGTGGTGGTGAGTTCAACTCAAAGGAGTTTGAAGGCTTTTGCAAGAGAAAATGGATCAAGCATCAATTGACAATGCCTCACACACCTCAACAGAACGGTGTTGTGGAACGCAGGAATCGCACCATTGTGGAGATGGCAAGATGCATGCTAAAGGGCAAGGGATTGCCTAACCATTTTTGGGCTAAAGCTGTTAATACTGCAGTCTACATTCTAAATCAGAGCTATACAAAGGCTCTCAAGGGAAAAACACCTCATGAGGCTTACACTGGTAAGAAACCATCTGTTTCACATTTCAGAATTTTTGGATGTGAATGTTATGCACATGTTCCAGATGAGAAGAGAAACAAGTTACAACCAAAAAGTAGAAAATGTATCTTCTTGGGTTATAGTGATGAGCAAAAGGCTTACAAGTTATATGACCAAGAGGCAAAGAAGATCATCGCGAGTCATGATGTGGTGTTCAAGGAGGAGCCACATACAGTGGAGGAGGAGAAGGCAAGTTCTTCCACTTTATCATCAAGCGAAGAAGTAGTCCACTATGAACGTGTCCCGAGAGCTATCCCTATCCTTAAGGAGGAGGAAGCATCATCTTCAGATGATGAGGAAAAAGTTCACCAACCTGATATCACCCCACCGGAAAAGCCATTGCCGCGCTGGGTGAAGCAGCTCTATGACCACAATAATCCTATGCCTGCATCTGTTGAGGAGAAGGCAGACGGACCAAGGAGGTCTCAGAGAATAGAGAAGCAAAGGAGGGCTTCTGCTCACATAGTCAATATGGCCTTCATGGTTGAGATTATGAGAGAAGTAAAGGAGCCAAGTGACTTAGAAGAATCACTTGCAGATCCATCATGGAAGGCTCCTATGCAGGCAGAGTATGACAGCATAATGAAGAATGACACTTGGGAGCTAGTGGATCGACCAGCAAAGCGGAAGGTTATTGGCACCAAGTGGATCTGGAAGGTAAAGTACAAGGCTGATGGTACCTTAGAAAAGTACAAAGCTAGACTGGTTGCCCAAGGATTTTCACAAGTTGACGGGTTTGATTTTCAAGAGTCATTTTCCCCAACTGCCAGAATGACCACTATTCCCACGGTACTTGTAGTGGCTGCCCACAAGAAGTGGCCAGTGTACCAAATGGATGTTAAGTCAGCGTTCTTAAATGGTGACCTCAAGGAGGAGGTGTGCGTGGCTCAACCACTAGGGTTTGAGGCCCCCCATTCTGAGAACAAAGTGTGTAAGCTGAAGAAGGCATTGTATGGGCTGAAACAAGCCCCCAGAGCATGGTACCAGCGGATAGATAGGTTCTTTTTAAACCTAAACTTCAAAAGATGTGTCTCAGATGCTAACTTGTATGTTTACAGGGATGGTAAAAAGCGTGTAGTGATTGTCCTATATGTGGACGACCTTCTTATTACAGGTGACTATGAAGATATGATCAACCAAACTCGAAAGGCTTTGAGTTCTGAGTTTGAAATGACAGACTTAGGCTTGTTGCACTATTGTTTAGGGATTGAAGTCTGGCAAGAGCCAGGAAAGATCTTCATCTCTCAGAAGAAGTATGCATGGGAGATCTTGAAGGCATTTGGCATGACCGAGTGCAAGGAGATAGCTACACCTATGGAGGTGAATGCAAAGTTATCCGTCGAGGATACATCAGCACTAGCAGACATTGGGAGGTATAGGAGGTTGATCGGCAGTCTGATCTACTTGTGTAACACCAGACCAGATATCAATTTTGATGTTGGTGTTTTGAGCAGGTTCTCAAACAAACCTCATGAGATTCATTGGAAGGCTGGGATGCGGGTGCTTAGATACTTGAAGGAAACTCTTGACTATGGTATCACATACAGTTTCGGAACTTCTCTTGTGGGGAACTGTGACTCAGATTGGGCAGGAGACATTGATTCCAGGAAGTCAGTTTCTGGTTATTGTTTCTCTTTGGGTTCAGGAATTTTCTCTTGGATTAGTAAGAAGCAACCAACAGTGGCATTGTCTTCTACCGAAGCAGAGTACAAGGCAGCTTGTTTTGCTGCATATGAAGCCGTATGGTTGAGAAGGATTCTATGGCATATGGGAGTGCAGGATGAAGAACCAACTGTGCTGAGATGTGACAATCAGAGTTGCATCGCCATTGCCAAAAATCTAGTGTTTTATGCATGCACCAAACATATAGAGATCCAATATCACTATGTGCATGATTTGATGGAGGATGGGATAGTGGAACTGGTCTACTGTCCAAAAGAGGAGAATGGAGCAGATATGTTCACCAAATCACTTACGAAGGATTTGCTTCAAGTTCATCTTCAGAGACTCGGCATTGGGCCGAGGAGATAGTTCACCTATGGGTGGACATTGAGGGGGAGTGTTAGATATGATCAATGGCCCACCCTCATTAGGTGCTACTAATGATCCATGGTGCTCAAAGTTGTAAGGCCCCCATTATGAGGAGAAGCCAAATGTGAGCCCGGACATTGGTTAAGTCTTGACTTTGTATATCAGATGAGGTCTATGTGACCGGATGGCAAAAAGGTGATTGTTGTGGGTCTAATATTTGGGTTAGACGGAGTGGTTAAGCTGGTAGCAACTCGAGGCGCATTGCATCGAGTTGCGGTGATGGTAAAGGGAATATTCCCTAGAATATTCCCTGGCCAACTAGTGGAGGCTCATATGGTAGATCGGGGCCGACCTAAAGACCTTCGCGGGCTATAAAAGCTAAACCCCTTTGCAGCCATCTCTCACTCATCTTTCACCCAGTCAGAGTTGTTGTTCTAGCTAGCCTTAAGCTCTTCACCTATCTTCTGTCTAGATCGCTATCTAAGCTTCACACAGTGGAAACGCACAGGTGGACAGAGCCATCTTTGTATCAGTTGTTTGGAGTTAAAGAATTTATTGATTCTCCTCTTATCTGTTGTGTACTCTCTATCTCTTTCTCAGATTCTATTCGCTGCGTCGTGTAATATTTTACATATGACACTTCTTGCCGCAACGATGACATGTCACATTAGCATTTCTCCCACGAAACTTGTTGCGTGACTTAGCACGTGACTTAGACCTAGACTTTTTCCCATCTCTACCACATCCATACCCACGGTCATTCTTAACATCTTTGCCTCTAACATTCAAAGCATGCAGCACACGAGAGGCATCCAAGTTCTTACGGTTGATCTCTTCTTGCACAAGAGCACTCTCTACATCAGGCAAGTTCAAAATAGTAGCAGGAGCACATAAGGCAATGTGGAATACATCCCATGACTAACTCAAAGTCCCAAGCAAAAATAATGGAGTAACCTCATCATTGAAGATAATGCCCTGCAAAGTCAAGTTCTTGAGAATAGCATGGAACTGGCTCAAATGAGCAGACATCGTCATATTCTCCTTCATGCGCAAGTCCATAAGTTGCTTCAGCCGATACATCTAACTTGCTAGACTTTTCTTGTCATAGAGATTCTTGATTATCCCAAATCTACCAAGCACTCTATGCTTCCTCAACCACATCGTAATGCACCTGTTCACAGTGAGAGACAAGATGAGGGTGGACTTACATAACTCATCAAGCTCATCCCATTCATCATCAATCATAGTTTCAGGCAACTCGCCATGCAGCCTTAGTGGCTTTATCTGTAATTTTTGCACCAATACCTGCCAAACTTGGCTCTTCCAATAGGCATAATTTGTACCATCAAGCTTAGTGATCTTGAAGATAGCACTGTTAATGGAAGAAGATGCCATACTGCAAGCTAAAATTGTGCAGACAGCTCAAAGCTGCTTGTTGTAAACTATAGAAAAATAACCAAAAAACCACCAAAACCAAGGCAAAATGGCAAGAAACGAGTATTTAATGATACTTTCCACTAAGTACCATCAAAAGTACATAATACCAGGATGATTCAGCATGAAAAATACATGACATTGTGGAGATATATGCTTGCTGTAATTTATGACAGTTGTGTACAATGAGAGGTGACAGTAGGCAAAACCCAATATTCAAAGTCAATCACTGATTGTCAATGCAAAACCAACATCAATTGGGAATAAACAAGCATGTAACAGTTAAACTGGCATGATCCAACACCCAAGCATGTCAAACAAAGTCCGTCAGTAAAGTCGATACACCCCCCAATCAATAGGGAAAAATGTACATACCACTACCAAAACCTAACACAAGTCAATGTCTACTCAGTGAATACAAAGTTGAATCATCCCAAGTACATCTATACGGACCAAGGTATATGTCTGATAAGCATACAAAGACACTCCCACTAGCACAAAAGCCGTAAGTGTCAAGAAAACAAGATCAAACAAAGCATGTAAGAGCACCAGTGTGATGGAGTATCCAAGATCATACATCACTAGGACATCCAGACCATATGAGCAGTCAAGTATCCAATGATAGCATCCAATGTCATGAAGACAATCCCAATCTCAGGTAAGTTACTCATGAATATATGTGTACATCACATGGGGGTTCAAAATAAGGTATTTTTAAAATACCATTTTTTACATATTAAAGGGTGTAATGTAAAGGGATTATTTACAGATTGAATAGAAAAGGGTTATGTTTTATTCATTAAAAAATCACATATAAGATATTTATTAATAAGCCTTGAACGCATGTGACATAGAGGATATACATATAGTAACTTCCCCGAGATCCCAATCAATCTTTGACGAGCTAGAGCAAGACCAAAATAAGCTCCAGAATATCCAAAGTCAAGCCCAAATGAAGTTCCAGTAGCATTCAAGTTCAAACAATGTAACTAGCATGTGTAGGTAACATAAGCATCAAGCATGTACCAACAGGTCATACATAAACCATAGGTATAACCTCTGTCACAAAGCATGCCAATGTAGACCAATGTCAAGTAAATGCTAACCAATACAGAGCTCAAACAAGGCTCAAAATACATTCTGGAACCATCCAAAGCATTTTCCAACCTTCATTTGCATCCCAATAGATATATGAAACACCCAAGAAGCACCTGTGACCAGTAGGCAGAGCATCAAGTAAGTAAATAAGCTTCAGCAGTCCTAGAGCATACAGCAGTGATTTACAATGTCAAATTGAGCATTTCAGGTTACTAAATTAGCTCGAAATGATGGCCAATCAATAGACATACATTCCCCAAACATTTGGGGATCACTCAAGACCAACCGAGCATAATTGGGCATCAAATGGCCATGTAGCATAAGTATAAAGTGTAATGATAGGGGGCTGCCCTATTTTGGGATATCTATGGACTATATAAAATAGCCAATGGCTGAGCAAATTCAGCCCTAAAAGCATTTCACATCATAGGCATACATTCCCCTAGAATTCGGGGAGCATTCGGGACCAATCAGGCATCAAATGTCAATGCCAAAGTGATCCAGACATAAAATGCCAATGTAGCATTGCTATGGGCTGCTTGTAAACTGTATATAGTAGTCCCAAACTTGAATTAAATCACATCAATGCTCAATGCCAAGGCATGGGATCAAATGCCAAGCATAAACCAAGTGTATAGTGTCCAAATGAGGCTGCCAATGAGTGCCAAGGGAGGGCTGAAGTAAAAAACGAACTTTCTTGCAGTCCCTTCCTACTGTACCCTGCAAACTGAAATAAACACTCAAAATAATGCTTCAATACTTCTGAAGGAATGCCCTGAGGGTGCCCAAATGGACCAAGTAGGTGCTCGGGAAGCTGGGGGAGTGACAGGAGCTCGAGAAAGTCGGCTATGGCTGCCAGGAAGGAGACTCAATGAGTGTAGGTAATCAATAGAAAACTGAAGGAGTCATAGAGCAAGCTCAAATGCTCAAGAAACCATGCTCTAATACCAATTGAAAGGTGAGAAGGATCAAAGATTTCTTGGAAGAGCTATAGCGGGAGAGCAAGAGCAAGAAAGAGAGAGAAACCAAATGGGAACTCCAAAAGTCACAATGTGTGACTGGGCTTTCCTTTATTCAAACTGTTACTAAAAGAATAAAGAATAAAGTGATGGTGATGGGCGCCCGCACTTGCAGTGTGCAACGGTGGGTACTGTCAATGTAGTAATACACGGGCGGCTAGGCAGAGGCACATTTACCATCTTGTGTCATGCATGCTTTCTCTATTTTTTCTCTTTTGTTATTTATTTTATTTCTGAGGTTGTGTTTCTTTCAATTTTTCTTAATAATTTTTTATTATATGGTGAAGGAGCTCAACAACAAATTTCAAATCTGTAAGTTTTGAGGTGTTTGTCAAGAAGCAAACACAAGCTTTATCTACAAAAAGTGATTGCAAATTATATGTATTGTTGAGTAATCAATGAAAAATGTTGCATGGTTTATTGATGTGCATATCATTTAGAAAGTTGCAAAAGACTTGCTTATTGTTTAGTATTCAATTTTGTCATAATGGTTGAGAACAATGAAAACCTTATTATTAAGAAGCTAGATAAGAACAACTACCCATCATGGATGTTCTATTTGATAAACTTCCTTATTAGAAAAGGTGTCTATGAGTTTTTTAAAGATAAATAAAAGAAACCAAAGCAAGTGCTATGACTATAGAAGAACTAAAGGTGTTGAAAAAATAGAATGCAAAAGATAAAAAGATAATGTATTAATTGGATGTAATCATTGATAAGACTATGCTAGGACATATCAAAAATGTAAAAATTTCACATGTAGCTTAGACAACCTTCAAAAATATGTTTTCAGTAAATATAAAGGTACAAAAGATTCAACTTGGGCAAGAGTTAAATACTTTGAAGAAAGAAAAGATGTCTATAAATGAGTATATTGTGAAGTTGAGGAGTATTATAAATGCCTTAGCAATTGTCAATGCAATGGTTGATGATAATAATTTGTTTTGGAGGCTTGGAGAAGAGTCCACAAACTCTCCAAGGCAATGGTGATAGCAATGAGAGGCGACAAGAGGGCATGACTAGAGGTGGGAATCATGCACCACTTTGGAAGTGGTAGGCCACAAGACCTACTTGGACGTTCTCTATTAGCTATGTCCACTTTTTTATTCTATATGTTTCTTGTAGTAATAATCTAATTCAAACAATGCTACTTTGTCTTTTTTGTTGCAACCCTTGATTACAAATCGTGATCCTATAAGATCAGAGGCCCAATATGCAAAAAGATATAGTCTTACAACACTTATTGACAAGCTATAGGTGCACGATGGTCTAGTAGGTCATGCCTCTTTTATATTTCTAATTTTTCATTCTTGTCATGCATTGCGTACTCTAGATTGATTTTTGGTTATGTTGCTAACTTCTTTTAACAATCCATTGCATTGAGACGAGCTATCAGATAGCCAAAACTTAGATTCATGGAGCACTCCTTCCTTTTTTGGCCTTGTGCTCCATAGGTGTTTTTTTCATTGATTGTACCTAGCTTTCTTTAGACACATTTCTCCTTTCTGATATGTGGCTCGTATTTAGCGACTTTTATAGATTGCTTTCCATATTGTTGTTTCTCCTCTCTATCATTTGATATAGTAGTATGAAATATTGTCTTTGAATTGTACGTATTTGTAAATTCAATAAATGGATTCCTTCTTCTTAGGAATCATGATGTATAAGTTTTGGACAACATATATATATTCCATTTGTAAATTCAATGAATGGATTCCTTCTTCTTAGCGAATCATAATGTATATGTTTTGGACAACAACTGTATATTCCATTTGTAAATGAATTATGGAACAATATTTAGCCCATGTGGATAGAAGGGTGGTAAGGCTACATGTCCTACTATTCAAAAAAACAATTATCTATAAGCATCATTATTCGCATCAAAAATTAAACCTACAACCGCCACTACTAGCAAAAAACTTTGTTATAACTATCAATATCAGCATTGCTATTAGCATGACTATCAATGTCGTTATTTGCATCAATATCAATGTCATTGTTTATGTTAATATATAGCGACATTGATATCGATGCAAATAGTGATGTTAATACCGATGCTAATAGCAACAGTTTTATAGTAGTGTTGGTACCGACGCCAATAGCAATAACAAGGATTTTTTTTTTCATGAATGATTTTCTCCCTTTGAACATTGGTATTAGGTCTTTATATTGTAGCAATTCCTTGAGTTGGCATTACAATTTGTCCATCATCAAGGACATGATCAGAGATGGGAACATAGGGTTTCAAAAGGATTATATAAAATACATTATGAACTCTGAGATGAGGAAAAATTTTTGATTTATAGGCATTCCTACCTAGCACTTGACAATCTTGTAGGGCCCACAATATCTTAAACTGAGTTTTTTGAATTTTCCGACAGATAGGAAACTTTTCTTTGGCTAAACTCTTAGGAACACTATGTCTCCATCAAAAATTTGGAGATTTCTCATGGGATCAACATAGACCTTCTACTAGTCTTGTGCTACTTTGACATCCTACCATGTGGCCTTGGTCACTCCTTCTCCTACAATATTTTTTGGGTGCTTCTACTCTCAAGGTTGGATCAGAAAAATAAACATAAGGGGCAAGCATTATTTCCTATACAACGCCTAGAAAGGAGTCATACCAATAGTTTGTTGATATAAGGTGTTGTAGGTGAACTCCACTAAAGATAAGTATTCTATCCACTTCTTGAGCTCCCTACTACAATATCATCTTAAAATTTCTTCCAACACTCGATTAACTCTTTTCGTATGCCCATCAGTTTGAGGATGATAGGCGGTATTGAAATAGAGTTGCATGCCAATGGCTTGAAAGAGACATGTCTAGAATTTAGAAGTGAACAAGGAGTCTCTATCATTGACAAGCCTTTTTGGAAATCCATGTAGCTTGTTTGAAAGCTTCCTTGACAAACAACCTGGCAAAGGCATATGCTTTGAAGGTAGTCTTCACAAGAATTATGTAAGTGACCTTTGTCATTATATCAACAACTACTAGAATTGAGTCATACCCACCTTTGCACTATTGGAAGACCTACTATAAAATCCATACTATTGGAGCATCTACTATCAAATCCATAATGATAATCCTTTTCGACAATCCATGTAGCCTAAAAATTTCATTGACGAACAACCTAGCAATATTGGATGTTTTGAAGGTAGTTTTCACAAAAATGATGTGAACAATATTCATCCACATATCCACCTTTGCACTCCTAAAAAACCTACTACAAAATCCATGATACTAATGTCTAGTGGTGGGTGCAACTCCCCTGGTAGCTTAATCCTCTCAACCTTAATTCCGTTGACAACTCAAGCATTGACTGACATATCCTTGCACATCATCTTTCATTCCTAGTCAATGGTAACCTCTTCTTAATACATTTATAGTCTTTGCATAGCTGGGATATCGAGCTATTGGATTCTCATGGGCCTCTCTTCTTCTTGAGGTCCTAACTATTGGGCACACACAATCTGTTTTGATAGTATATAAGCTTGCTCTCAATGTGGTAATGCTTGTATTTGGCCTTTGAATTTTTGCTATCTTGTCTAGATTGGATGGATCTCATTAGTTCAATATAATCGGGGTCCTTGCTCTCAATGTGGTAATGCTTGTATTTGGCCTTTGAATTTTGGCTATCTTGTCCAGATTGGATGGATCTCATTAGTTCAATATAATCGGGGTCCTTAAGAATTTCAGCAACTATAGTCTCTAAAATAAGATTGCTAGGCATAGAAATTAGACGTGCAAGAAATCTTATGATGGCCGACTCTTCCATTAGTAAGAAATTTAGGAAAAAATTCCTACTTAGGGTGTCAACTATCACATTGTTCTTTCCAAATCGAAACTTTATTTCAAAGACAAACTCTTGGAGAACCTCAATCCATCTCCTTTGTCTCATGTTGAGATTGGGTTGAGTAAAAATCCACTTGAGACTTTTGTGGCTTGTCACAAGAGTGAATCTTATCCCAAGCAAATAGTGATACCATAATTTTAGGGCATGAATGACTCTTAAAAGCTCAATGTCATATATAGCATGATTCTTCTCATAGGGTTTTAGAATACACCATTAGATGCCCTTCTTGAGTAAGAGCACAACCAAGTGCCATGATAATGGCATTAGTAATATAACCTCAAACTCCTTTGTAAAATCTGGTAGCTTTAGAATGGGGGTGATAGTGGGACATTACTTCATTTTGTCAAAGCTCTCCTACTCTCACAACATCCATGTGATTTTTTCTTGCTTTTTAAGCAATTCTGTGAGGGATGATACTATCAAGGGGTAATCTTTTATGAGAATTCTTGTAGCCTGCCCGCCTATTGGCTGTCTAGGTACGTTTTTAGCAGTCCATTGAGAGACGAGTCTAAGTGACGATGCCCAGAACTCCCATGGAATATCACGAGGTTTGTCACCTAGGGTTTCTTGAGTCCACCTCGCAACATAACATTTGTGGCCGAACCCATTAGGATTGACCTGAAATTTGGATTCCTAGTGACCAAGGTCTCCTGACATCATTCTAGCATCGGGTCTTGGACATCCTACTTTATGCAGAGATACCCAAGCCAAAACAGACCCTTGCTGCACTTGGTTTAAAGAGAATGGAAAATGAGAGGGATGTGTCGCACAACCTCTCTGCCCGTAGGGCATAGTCCCATTCCGGTCCCCTAAAATGGAATGAATTAGGGTTGTAACCTAACAATTTCTAAGGATCAATCATTGGTAAAACCTTGTGAGAAGCCTCCCAATTCTCTGGGACCACCCTACCATAGGACGGACCCACTCCGCCCACCCGCTTCCCTCAATAGGCGTTCTTTAGTTATTTAATTAGGTCCTATCACATTTATGTGTGACATTTAAATCAACTTCCTTAATTAAGCCTTTTTAGGGAATAGGGTTCGTTCGTGTAACTTATTAGCACTAACACAAAAACAGTGCAAGCTATCCTTTTCGACAAATAAGTTCAAACAAATTCCTTAACTTATCTTCAAGTTAATCTTTGTCTCTTTCCCATACAGGAGAATTTATATATCCCTTCTGCCTTACAGAAGTAACTAGTCCAAATCACATGGCACAACAATTTTATCCTTTATCTAGAATAGGATGTTCCAATGCCATAGATGTTGGGCTCACTGTAGTCTTCAACTCCATTTCGGATTAGGCAAGGGGTGTCAAACCCCAAGTGGCCTAGGAGTGAAACACCATTTCCATGGTTAGCCTTTTCACCACTCGACCTTCTACCCATGAATCGAGCAGTGCCCTCTCGGGTTGAAGCACATTGTGACCTTGGAGATGATCCACCCACGCAAAATATCCTTTCCTTAATTAATACAGTTAAGAATCAAGGCAATCAGCCTAATATCATCTTCCAAGAAAACATTCCTTTATTCTCATGGTAATTTGTCATCACACACCCCTGCCATGTATTTACCATCAATCACAAGCACTTGGACTAATCATCCAAATGACAATCCAACAATCAATTGAATGCAAAAGCATTTAGGATGTTGTTCAATCAACCAACGAAAACAATGGTATTCTTTTCCAACATTGCAAAAATTGTTGCTATAATATTTCCATCGCATTTTTTCTCTCCCCCTTGAGATCAAAGAGCGATACTATGCAGAATTTTAACTTAACTTTATCTTCCTTTTCCCTAAGGCAAAGAATGCAAGAAAATTTTGTAATGATGCAAGACTATCTTCCAATGTAAAATAATTCCAGAGTTATTGCGCAAGTTGTAATCAATTCATCATTTGTCAGCACAAGGTAAACTCTTCAACCCTTATTTAATGTGAAACTTTCATGGGAAGGATGCAAGACTTTTAATGCAAGATCAATTCGTGTACCATCGATGTATAATCCTTTCCATGCATGTACCATCTATGTGCATAACCCTCAAGGTAACCTTATATCCTCTTCATGCTACGTATGATTTTTTTGCATAGCACTGGGATGCAATGATTGTATTTGGGTACAAGGGTTTGTGTGAACCTCAATGCACCATGAGCATAAATCTATGCAAGGTCATCTATGGTTGCGGAAAGAATTAACCTATGATCCCCTATGAGTTTGTTAACTATCAAAAAGTAAATTTAAGCTACTTGTTAAAATGAATTCATGCGCATGCCTATGCCTCATGAATAGCGGGGATGGCAATTAGTACCTCGATATTTGAATATGAACTATCCGTACCCAATGTTGTATTCGTATTAGCAGTAACGCCTTGGTTGATGGCTCCATTGTTGGATGCAGGATTACCATTGGTGTGTGTCTCCTTCCGTTTGGGGGCCATACTTTCAGCTTATAAATCTCTCTCTCTCTCTCTCTCTCTCTCTCTCTCTCTCTCTCTCTCTCTCTCTCTCTCTCTCTCTCTCTCTCTCTCTCTCTCTCTCTCTCTCTCTCTCTCTCTCTCTCTCTCTCTCTCTCTCTCTCTCTCTCTCTCTCTCTCTCTCTCTCTCTCTCTCTCTCTCTCTCTCTCTCTCTCTCTCTCTTCAGTGTGCCTAGGCATCAAGGCCTCCTTTTCTTCCCAAGGGGGGACATGTGAAGGGCATGGTATGGACTGGCCCTCTCTCTCGCTCTCTTCACCATCTTTCCTTCATGGTGGCCATGTCAACGGCCACCTAGCGATCTTGGGGAGATGGTCTAGAGAGGGATCAATGCCTTCAAGGCTCCGTCATCTTCCACTTCTTTCCCTTCTTCCTCGGCATCGTCTCCTTCTTCCTCTCCTTCTTCGTCATCTCCATCATCTTCTACGTCAACTTCCTCCTTCCTTGTCATCATGTTCTTCCTCCCCTTCACATCATCATCACTCCACCTTCCTTGTTGGCATCATCACGCCATCTTTTCTTCCTTCCCCCTTGCCACCTGTTCGGCGATGGCATGGGAGAAAATAAAAAATTTAAAACTAATTTTTAATAAATTTTGGGGGGGGGGGGGGGGGGGGGATGTTACAATTCTATACCTCCTTGTGAGACTTAGAGATCCTTGGATTTCTTTGACTTGGGTGTGGTGGCCAATCTTGGACACCCTCAACTTTAGTGGGATGCACTAATATGTCTTCCTTTGAGACAATGAATCCTAGATATTCTATCATATTCTTGAAAAATGTACAATTTTTCTTATTGGAAAAAAGTTTATTGTCTCAAAGATTTTTCAAGACAATCTACAAATGGCCTGGATGATCTTGTCTTGGAATAGGTGATGATATTATCAAAAAATGTGATGAAAACTTCATCTAGGTAAGGCTTAAAAATATCTTGGATGAGCTTGTTAAAAGTAGCAAAGAGCATCTATCATCTCAAAAGACGTTACATTGAATTCATAATGGTCATACCTAGTGTTGAAAGCCATATTTGGTGTGTCTTTGTCCTTTATCTAGATTTGATAATATTTAGACTTAGATTGATCTTAGAAAAGATTACTACCCCTTGCAATTGATCCAATAGCTCATTGATTCAAGGAATGGGATACTTATTATTGATGGTAACTTGATTTAAACCCTTGTGATCGATACATAGTCTGAGGGTCCCGTCCTTCTTTTGAAATAGAATATGAGCATCCCAAGAAGAGTTGTTGGGATGAATAAACCCTTATTCAAGTATTTTCTTTAACTTCTTCAATTTGATTGCCTTAGGAATGGACATTTTGTATGGCCTTCTTCAACTGGTTCATCTCCAGTGTAAGAGAGTGGAAAAATAATAATGGGGAATAATACTAGCAACACTAGCTAGTATTTAAGGTGTAAGCGGCTTTTATTTTTAAGCATCCAATAATATAGAAGTATCTTCATCTTATATCTTTTTTCTCAACTTTCATGGCTTCTTTCTCTCTCGTTGGTCTTTCTCTCTCCCTTTTTAGTATTTCTCTCTCCTCGTTCTAGTATTTCTCTCTCTTTTACACTCTTCTTCTCTCCCTTCTAAAATATTCTCTCTCCTCTCAAGTCCCTTTATTAAAAGTGATATCAGAGTCCTAGGTTTTTTAACCACTCTAGCCATTTTTCTATATCTATTTCTCAAAAATTCCTTTCAAAAAATTATATTTCAAACAAGTACTGCAAGTATAAGACACAAACTATGACTAGCTTCTATATGTATGTGCCCTTGGGTGCTTCACCTCTCTCCACTCTTGTCTATTTTCATGGTATCAAAGCCATCCCATGACTACGCAAAGCTCGATTGAAGACTAAGGTGAAGATATTGGAACACAGAAGCAAGCAAGCAAGCAATGGGTAAGAACCTCTTTCACTTTGCTCGATTTGCCTTAGGTTATAGCTGCAGGAGGCTCCTGAGGCTGACAGGACTATAGTCTTTGATTACAGTGAAACCTTGGTGAGTAGAAAAAATGGTGTGCATACTTCATACAAGCCCTTTGAGGCTTACCCACTATGATTTTTAGCATCTGAGGTCATTTCGGCTTCTATTCTAGACCTGCAAGTGATCTTGACAACAGTTTTTGGATGTACTATAGTTTCAGTTATGTCTGTCGTTTACATATGCATAGGTCACATATTTTGAACGTATAAGGTTTCAAGTGTTTTTTGGGTTGTAGACACAAAAGACATTTGTATACAAATTATAGATTGCAATTATTATTGTGCAATCAGAGAAAAAGGTTGCATGTTTAGTTGTGGTGCACCTAGCATTAGCTTGCTTGCAAATTGCAAATCTTTTCAAGGTTTTTTGTTTGTCAAAATGTTTGACAACTTCAACCAAATCGTCAGCACGATGAGAAGCTTGATATGAAAAATTATCCTACTTTGAAGTTTAGGATGATAAATTTCTTGAAGGGCAAAGGTATTTGAAATTACATTGAAGGAGACATGGCAATAGCACTTGAAGTTCTTGCATGAAATGCTACTGCAAAACAGTTAAAGGTTAAGAAAGATTAGGAGCAAACATAGAGTAAAGTCATATATTGGCTATCTATCAGTGTCACAGATAGCATGATGGGATATTTGCAAGAATTTGAAACCCCTGCTATTGTATGGAAGAATTTGGCAAGGTTGTTTAAAGTAAATACAAAGGCTAGAAAGATGTAGCTCAAGTCAAAGCTGAGTCAAAGTTGAACCAAGTGAAAAGAGGGAACATGTCCATTAATGATTATGCCTTGAAGATCAAGAGTATTGTGGAAGATCTTTGATCTATCAATGTGGTAGTTGATAATGATGATGTTGTGTGTGCATGTTTAGATATACTTGGAGATGATTGCAAGAGCTTCAAGTCATCTATCAACACAAGGGATGATATCCTTGATTTTGCAGACTTGACTTCTATGTTGATTCTTGAAGCGAAGAACCTTGGCTTGGATTCCTCTTCTTCTCAAAGAAAAAAAAAGTATGAACAATTCTTTTACTCTACTAACAGAGGTAGAGATCGTGGTAGAGTCCAAGATGGTGGTCATGGTCAAGGTTATGATACATATCAAAAAAGAGGAGGACAGTCCCGAGGAAGGGGGAGTCAAAGAGGGTAAGCTGAAGATTCTAATAGGCAACAAGATTCTAGTGATAGCAGATTGTGGTCAAAAAGGCCACATTTCTAAAAATTACTTCAAAAAGGAGGTTGAAATTAGAAATGAAAAAAATTAGCAAGGTATAGCAAAAACAATGATGACAAAGGTGAACAGTTGTTTATTATACAGCACTTTATGAGTACTATGACTATCAGATGATTCATCAAAGAATGATGTATGGTATGTAGATTCAGGTGCCTCTAACCACATGACTTCTCATGGAGAGTGGTTTAGAGAGATGCATAGTCCAGATTCTTTAAGCTATGTGGAGACAAGGGATGATACAACTCACCCCATTACTCATGTTGGAATGCTCCTTTGTGTATGCAAGTTGGCAAAACTAAGTGCTTGATTGATGTGCTACATGTATCAAATATTGCAAAAAACTTGGTTTTTGTTGGTCAGATGGTAGACTAGGGATTGCAAGTTCAATTCATCTAATAGTTGTTATATAAAATATCTAAAAAGTGACTACAAGTTTATTACAAAAGGGAAACATGTTGGCAGATTGTGTCCTCTTGAGGTAAGTCTACCTAAAATGGATATTTCTGTGTTTGCACAAGGTTTAGGTGTTTTGGCTGATATTGAAATTTGGAATAAGAGAATTGGTCATGTGAATGTGCAACGGTTGAAAGATATTCGATCAAAACAGATTATGGATGGCTTGCCTAAGTTTAGAGTTGATGGGATGCACAAAGTATGTGAAGCATGTTAAATTGAAAGTAAGCAAGGCACATGTTTCCACATGAAAAGCATGTATGCAAGAAGCCACTTGAATTGATACATTCTGATGTGTGGGATCCTACAAAGACTGCAACTTTGAGTGGTTGCAGGTATTATGTTTCCTTCATTGATGATCGTACTCACAAAGTATGGGTTTACTTTATGTGTGAGAAAAGTGAGGTGTTCACTCACTTTAAAAGCTTTAATGCTTTGGTTGAGAAGGAGATAGGGTTGCATATAAAATGCCTAAGATCGGATGGAGGGGCAGAATATCTCTCCAATGAGTTTTTTTATTTGTCATAGACAAATTGTATATAGAGACAATATACATGTAGATATACTCCATAGCAACACGGAGTTATTGAGCAAAAAAATAAGCATATTGCAGAGATGGCTCATGCATTGATGTCAGAAAGAAACTTGCCTCATTACTATTGGCCTGAAGTAATTGTTACTGTTGGATACATTATGAACAGGACACCTATTGTTGTTGTACATGGTACAATACCTGAAGAGAAGTTTACATGTAGAAAGCCAAATTTGCCCCATCTGGATGTATTGCTTATATGCATATTCCTATTGAGTTGCATAGTAAATTGGATCCCAAAGCAAAAAAATGTGTATTTGTTGGATATTCTCTTAAGCACAAGGGATATAAATATTATAACGCTATTACATGAGCTAAGAGTTAATAGGGATATTATTTTTAATGAAATGAGTAATTGATATAGTAATGTGCAGAATGCAGTTGGAGTTGATGAGCATGAGAGTGTGGCTATGCAAAAAATAAGTCAATAGTTGTGGACATTGACTAGACCACAAGAGTCTCCTAGTCATGGTTTTGTTGATAGACCTTGGACTGGCAGATTGAGGTCACATATTACTCCACCAAGTACATCACAAATGTCAAGAAAAGGTAAAGAGAAAGCTGGGGACTCACCTATTGTAACATATGTATTATCAGGTTTCTCCCATATTGATACTAATTGAGATAGCTCTGAGCAGAGCCTAGATGAGGAATTTGGGACTCCGTCTATTAAAACACCTTGTGTGCAAAAGGCATAAGAGGATGTTAAAGCATTGGATAGTGATCCAAGTCCATACTAGTCAAGTAGAGTGAGAAATCCAACGCATCGATTGGCATATGATAGTTATGTAGCTCATCACTATGCATACATGGCTAAGGTTGTACAAGATGTGGAACCCACTTGTTTTGAGGATATAGTGGGTAATGAGTACTAGGATCGTGTTATGAATGAAAAAATGGTTGCACTTATGGATAATAATACATGGGAGTTGGTGCCCTTACCTAAAGGCAAGAAAGCTATTGGCTACAAATGGGTTTACAAGATCAACAGATGGATCTATTGGGCATTGTAAGGCATGACTAGTTGCCAAAGGATATGTGTAAACTCATGGTATTGATTATGAGGAGACCTTTGCTCCAATGGCCAAAAATGGCCACTCTATGGACTATCATAGTAGTGTCTGCATCAAAAGGTTGGATCATGTATCAAATGGAAGTGAAGAATGCCTTCTTGCAAGGGGAGCTGCAAGAGGAAGTTTATGTGGAGCAGCCACTTGATTTTGTGAATGAGAATCATCCAGATTATGTATGGAGGCTTCGTAAGGCCTTGTATGGGCTAAAGCAAGCACCTAGGGTATGGTATGATAGGATTACAAAATATCTTGTCAACATTGGATTTCATAGAGCGCTAGCTTATCACTCACTCTATGTATATGAGAGTGATGCAGTTATTGTGGTCATTACTATATATGTGGATGATTTTATCATTGTAGGTGATACTAAGATAGAGATTGACAATGTGAAGGGTCTTATGAAGGTTGAATTTGAGATGAAGGATTTAAGAGAGCTACATTATTTTCTTGGCATAGATATAATCGGGACTCCAAAGGGTATATGATTATCATAGAGACAGTATGCATTGAATATGTTGAAGAAATATGGTATGGCTTATTGCAAGCCTATTTCTATATCTTTGGATGTTAATGCTAAGCTTAGTGCACATGAGGGTGACTTGATTGAGGATGTCACTATGTATTGAAAGATTGTGGGTAGCCTTATCTATTTGATGATTACTAGGCTAGACCTAAACTACACAATTGGTTTAGAAAGTTAGTTTATATAGCTTCCATGGAAGCCACATTTGGATGTAGTGTGGCACACATTGTGCTATGCCAAGTCCACATTGGACTATGACTTATTCTATGGTGTAAGTGTACCACTGGATTTGCATGGTTACATAGATATAGATTGGGCTGGTAATTCAGACAAGAGTTCTACCATTGATTTTATGTTTTCCTTTATTGAAAGTACTACTGTTACTTGGAGTAGTAAGAAATAGCCAATGGTTGCCTTGTCTAGTACTACAAAGGTAGAATATAGAGGTGTTGTAATTGCATCATCTAAGGCATCTTAGTTACACAATCTACTTGGTGATTTGGGGATGCGGGTGGATAAGAAGATTATCATCCTACTGTGATAAGCTTAGTAGCATTCAATTCGCTAGGAACCCAATGTATCATGTGTGGACCAAACACATAGAGATTCATTTTCATTTCATTTGGGAGTGGGCTCTAGTAGGTGATATTGACTTGGTTTATGTCAACATAGAGGGTCAAGCTACTGACATTTTCACCAAGGCCTTGGGAGCTGAGAAGCTTCAATGCTTCAGCATTATGCTTGGAGTTCACGAGCTCATTTTGAGATGTCGAGCTCTACATCAGCTAGCATCTACTATGTGCATTGATGATGTGGCACAGTATTATTCACTAGTGTGCTAGGTGATTGACATGAGGATATACCAATGACTCTACAGCTAGACGACACCCACATAGTCCATCCTTGGTTATGGCACATTTATTGTGCCACCTCTTCTTTTCTAGCAGGTTCACACTTAGTGACCATGTGTATATATGTTGTGGCACTTTCATATTAGTCTTTTATCATGTTGTAGACTTAGTTCTTTTATGTGGAAGAAGAAGAATTTAGCCCTATGTCTCTGTATTCTCAAGTCTCCATTGCTTTTGTGTATGTGTGCTCTTGGGTACCTCACCTCTCTTCCCTCTTGTCTATTTTCAAAAATAGCAACTCGTCATCAAATTCCATGTAATTTTTGGAGGTATTTGATCAAAAGTAGAGTTAGAAGGATTAAAGACAAGTAAAAGTCTTGTTACTTTTTGAAGAATAGTCTCTTTCCTCTTCTTTCTCCGCCTCATGGAGCAAATCACTCCTATCTCATGAGATCTTGCACAAGGACTTGAATGGCAACTAGAAGAGCCTTCTCCGCCTCAAAAGCTTCCTATGCTTCACATCAAATGCACCAGCATGAACAGCAGACCAACCAACACATTTGGAGCCGAAAATGCAAGTTGGAATCTCTTAAATGGTTGCAAGAAGCATCAAGAAACCATCACAACGCTCTTCAAGAAGTCCAAATTTGATTAATTATTGACCAAGCATTGAGCCCTGAACTCATTCTTTTGGAGTATGCATCCTCTTCCTTGGTTTTTTTTTTTTAATTACTCACAAACCCTAGCTATGGTAGTAGCAAGACAACCCTTTTGATTCACAAGATTAGCAATATCAAGCTCTTGATGCTACTTCTTGCCTACTATTAAGAAACATCTAAGTCTTCATCTAGGCTTCTAGTTCATACTCATTACATGCTTTGAAACAAGGATTCCTGCTCCTTACGTGTTCAAACCCCTCATTTTATTAAAATCAGCCCTATCTTCACCATTTGATGTATTGGCAATGCCATTAAGTAGAAAACGTTTGTGAAAAGCATGACTTATGGGATCATGAGTAAACAAGGAGCCGTGAGAACCTGAGTTGCATCCAATTCGAAGACACCTCTAGTTTATCTCTCATAGTGCTATATTGGTGAGTAGAATTGAGGAAATGGTGGATTTTTATGATACTCCATCCCTTGAAATAGCAAATCTTTCGAAGGCAAAAGTCCCAATACATGTGCACTTTGAGCACATCAAATTGTAGAAGATGGCTATGAATTTTTTGCTAATAGGCAGGTAGTGACAATTTTCTCTACTCCAAATTACTACGAGTGAATTTGATATTGCCAATGCTATGATGAGCATTGATGAGACACTTATATGCTCTTTTCAAATTTTGAAAGCTATAGGGAGATTGGATGGTAGTTTATCTACCATAAATATAAGCTTTGATAGGCTCAACTACTTCCTTAAGGATAAGGTGACCTATCACATGTAATAGCTCTCACCTACCATACATTGATTGTGGATCTCACCTACCACTCTCTTGTACTTGTATACAAACCACTCTGTGGTAGCTACTCATGCAATAGTTTGCTCATAGTAGAGTAGTAGTGCACTAGAGTAGAGCAAGTAGCATTCTTGTGTGCATTGTATGTTGAAGCACTATTTCCCAACATTGTATTAGAGCAATTCCCCAACATGGTATCACTGTCACTTTCTCTATTTTGATCCAACACTCCATTTTCCAACATGGTATCAGAGCTCACCAAGTTCTTGATGACCTAGCATTCACCATCATCCACAACCTTAGAGTTGGCCCTAGTCTACATCTTTGTTTTCACTCATTGAGTTTACAACACATGATCGAGAAGATTTCTTCACCATAAAAGTTATTTCCATATCAAAAACTTCAAGAAGGATTTTTCTAAAGCAATAATGAAGTCTCTACATCAACAAGAAGGTGCTTCCGTTGAGAAGATTCACAATGAAGTCTACATCTCAAGGAGGTCTACTTCAAAGATTGTTTCTACATCAAGTTTCGATATTTAGTATCTATATTTGAGCACAAAGTGTTGCTATCTCTCCAAGGGACTATCTTGATAAAATCTACTTGCCAATCATGTCTTGTGCATCTATCCATCGAGCGGAAGTGGGACTTGAACCCAAATCAGCCCCATTTGGCATTCCACCACAATAGAGAGTATTATTCTCTATCACCTTGGAGCCCAAACTATGTAATATTTGACATGTATTTGTGTGTCATTGTGTGTCATTGGATCCTAGCCCTAGGCTAGCTCTGAACCAGCATCTGCAGCAACACAAGAGCACCTCCTATATTCACCATCGCCATGTTGGTGTCGTCTTGCCATCATCTGCAATACTTGCCAATCAGGCAACAACTGCTTGGTCCTACCCAGCAGCTAAAACATCACCAGTCCGAGGCTCCACTAAGGCCTGTAGCCATCTAGACTACAGTACTACCCTGCCAGTCCCATATATTGCATAAGTCACGAGCTCAGAGCACACCATAAATCTATTTATTGTGGCAGTTGTAGCACCTCTTAGTCGGGCACCATTAGCCGCAGCTTTCCCTATCAATATCAAGCCTCGCCACAACATAAGAAAAAGGGGTACCTATCTAGCAACCATGCTTCTCTGCCTAAAATGTTAATACGCAGCGGTAGTCTTTCATGCCTAGACTCGCCTTCCTCCAATACACTGCTAGTGTACATCCAGCCACGTATACTGCTTTCCTATCATCTTCACTCTCTTGCCCTGCTCTAGCCCACCTTGGCCTGCTTTGGTGATGCCAAGGCGCCTACTAAGCTAAGCTCTATTACTCTAGCAAAAAGAAAAAGTATTGGATTGCAAGACGACTGAGGTCACGGTCCTTGGGACAGAAACTGTCGCATTCTCCAGCCTCCTTGACTATTTGCTTCTCTTTATCATTGGCTTTTCTACTGAATCAAGACGCCCAGCACAGTTTGTGTCCTACGACCCACTAAAGATATACAAAAATAGCAAAGAATCACAATAGATCTAATCCTCAAGGTTCCTTTCCCTAGCCACACATATTCTATCTTTTCTCACCTAACTCTAAGGCTTCTCATTAAACTTGTTTATCCTCACCTCTTGTTTTGAGCCGTATGCATATCTACCCACAACTTACAAGGGTTATCTCTAATCTCATCCTCATTCACATCAACTATTTTTGACAGAATACACATGCTTCTCACATCTTAATATCCCTTTGCACTTGCTACATATATCTAACTTCCTCGTCTTCCCAAATAATAGCATAAAAGCCAAACAACTCTTAATCCAATCTCTCTACAAAGTTCTCCAAAAAACCCCCAATGACCTCAAGTGCCTATGATACCTCAATCTCATCTCTACATGATGCTCATTTTTTCTACTCAAAGCCACACAAAGCTTGTCACTCCATGGAGTTTTCTCTAATCAAGATGATCACTATGAGGAGGAAATCATCGATACCTTCAACTCTCTTTGCCCTCATCCACCAACTTCAGAGAAAGAAGCATTTCGTGGTATGGTCCAAGAAGCCGAAGAAGGGGGGCACATAATCACTTTTAGCAAGTTCTTGTAGCTTGATGAAAATGCCTTTAAGCATCAATTGGGAAGTTATCCTAGTATGGAGGTGCACATATTTCATGACTCAAACACCTCCTTCACCACTAGCAACATCCTCATGTCAGCCCCCCATTTGGTGGTCCATAACCTTGATGTGTCTATGAGGTGGATTTCATTCATCACCTCACATTGTTCTCTTTGGTGGCTCAGAGAATCGGGAAAATCCTAATCACAATGGGTTGCTACTTTATTCCTACCCTTATTAGTACAAAGAGGTTTGTAACCTCCACTACATATAAGACAACATGGTTAGTCAACAATCTTGTTTCATTCTCTACAATAGCACATCTTTCAAAGAAGAGGTCTATGAGCTTGGAGTAAGCCAGGTCTAGGATATCTTATGACCACATACCTATTGTAGCAAAAAGACATCCTAGAGACACTCTCAATTGGCATTGATGCCTCATTAGTTACTTCCATCTCAACATTTTCACAACCCATCTCAACATCGAATAACATGATGAGCTCGATCACCTCGGTTAGTTACTTCCATGATTACCTCTACAAGTACCATCTATGGATTACTCCCTTTACTGGTTTGTTTTCAAATGTTTATCATTACTTGGATGTTATCATCTCATATCTCTACTCCATGGATACTCATTGTTGAGATATCGAGCTCCACTCGTGATATGCCAGGGTGACCGTTGTGCATTTATGTCACCAACTTGTCAGTTGTAGATGCGGTTGGTACACCGCCCATGAATAATAGCTAGATGACAGCTATCCTTATCTACTCTAGTTCGTGGCTCAGTTAGTATGCCACCTTAGTTAGTTGTCTTTGGTTTGAGACCCATATATAGGGTTCTTCTATTTCTTTGTATTAGAGTTCTTTTTGGCTTACACAACTAAGAAGAGGAAAACAGTTTTCAGCCTCCACCTTTGTGTGTATTCCCCCATTGTGCAAGCAAGAAAGCTACAAGTGAGACTCCTTCCTTCTCTCCCACAATCTTGACATGGTATCAGAGCCTTGTTCGTGGTAAGGAGCTCAAGAAAGCAAGCCAAGCTCACGGTGTTCTGGTAAGAGGAGCAGTGTTGCTTTCATTTTCTGTTTTGGGAGCAGATCTCTGCAGGTAGCACAGCCAAAAATTGCAGGAGTGCATTGTCTCAGGTTGAGATGCCCTTCGCAGTGAAGCAAGAGGGCAGTATATGCTGCGGGCGAGGGCTTTAGCCCTCGGCGACCCTGTTTTTTTTATTTGAGGTCATTCCGGGGCCTGTTTTGGAGGCGGAAGTTTTCTGCACGCACTCAGGAAAAGGCCCAGTTTTATGCTGTGCGACCACTGTTCTACAGGTCGGTGAAAAGTTGCTGTAGAAATTGCATCGTATGCTTGTGTGCAGAGACATTGGGAGTTACAGAATCATCCTTGTTGCCTGTTGATGCAAAATCGTCACTAGGAAGTGACTGTGTGGTCAAATACCACTTTCGTCAGTTTTGCAAATTAGCCCTTGTGAGGCTGAAGCTGTGTTCTTTGTAGTGACAGAACTTTTTGCAGTGTTCTGTAATGGCGTCTGATTCTCTCTCACAGATTGTCACTGAAAAGCTTGACAAGAACAACTTCCAAGCATGGAAGTTTAGAATGACGAATTTCCTTATGGGAAAAGGATATTGGGAATTTCTTGCAGGAAATGAAGAAGAACTAGTTCTTCCTGATGTTTCCAATCAACAGCAAATGCAGGCATTCAAAGCATGGCATGAGAGAGCCAGGAAAGTTATGTACTGGCTGTCTATCAGCATTTCAGACTCTATGATTGTGCATATTCAGGATGCAAGTACGCCAAAGGAGGCATGGGATACTCTGTCAAAGATGTATAGCACAAATACGCAAGCCAGGAAAATGCAGCTCAAGCAAGTGTTGCACAATGTGCAAAGAGAAAATATGAGCATCAATGACTACCACATGAAGGTGAAGAAGATTGCAGATGCACTTGCTTCCATTGGGTCGCCAGTGGAAGATGATGATTTAGTTTCTGTGACCTTGAATGGTCTAGGAAAGGATTATGCGCAGTTTCGGACATCCATTTCCGTCCGTGAAAGATTTCCTGATTTTGAGGAGTTGATTGCTCTTCTAATTTCTGAGGAGTAGAGAAATGGTGGTGCATCTTCTTCAGGAGGAACTTCAAAAGAAGCTGTCTTCTACTCAAATGCTGGAAGAGGTAGAGGCAGAGGTAGAGGAGGCCGATCTGGAGGCCATGGTAGAAATCAGAATATGCAGCAAACTCAAGAAAACCAGTCCTATGGAGGAGGACATGGTAACTCTAGAGGCAGGGGGAGCTAAAGAGGTCGTGGTGGATGGCAAAGAGGTCAAAATGCAAACAGTAACGTTGAATGCTACTACTCTGGTAAAATGGGTCATATGGCTAAAGACTGCTATAAAAAGCAGAATGACATCATGAATGGAAAACTGCAACAAGGGAATTATGCATCTTCTAGTAGACAGGGTGATGACAGAAATGAGCATTTGTTCATGGTGCAGCACATGAACAATTCTGTGACAAGTGCAGAAGAAAGCAATGATGTATGGTATGTTGACTCAGGTGCATCAAACCGCATGACAGGTCATGCAGAATGGATGGAGGATGCAAGGAAAATGGAAAAACCAGGATTTGTGGAGACTGGTGATAATACTGCACATCCTATTGTGCAGATTGAAAAAATTCCCTTGTCTATGCAGGATGGGAAAAAGAAATACATGTCCAATATATTTCATGTCCCAAATATCACCAAGAATCTGGTTTCTGTTGGTCAAATGGTTGAGTAGGGCTTGCAGGTCAGATTTAATCCTCATGGATGCTTTGTTGAGGATATGAAAAATAAAGGTCGCTTGATAGCAAAAGGAAAGAAGAAGGGCAGAATGTTTACATTGGATGCAGACATGTCTCAATTGAGTGCAGCAATGTTTGCACATGGGACCGGTGTAGTTGCAGATATTGATATCTGGCATAAACGCATTGGTCATGTTAATGTACAGTGACTTAAATCAATGCAGGCCCAAAATATTGTTGCAGGATTGCCTAAATTCAAGGTTGCAGAAATGCATAAGGTATGTGAAGCCTGCCAATTTGGAAAACATGCAAGGAAACCATTTCCTAGACATGTTCAAGAGAGTGAGAAGCCATTGGAATTAATCCACTCTGATGTGTGGACTACTAAAGCTGCATCTCTTGGAGGCTATCATTATTTTGTCACTTTTATTGATGACTATAGCAGAAAAGTTTGGGTGTATTTTATGAAGAAGAAAAGTGAAGTTTTTGGGCATTTCAAAACTCTTAAAGCTATGGTTGAAAAAGAAAGAGGCCTGCAAATAAAATGCCTAAGGTCAGATGGAGAGGGAGAGTACCTCTCAAATGAGTTCGCAAGGTTCTTGCAGGAGCATGGCATAAAGCAATAATATTCATGCAGTCATACCCCACAGCAAAATGGAATTGCAGAAAGAAAAAACAGGCATATTGGAGAGGTATCTCGTGCCATGCTCAATGAAAAAGACTTGCCAGATTTTTATTGGGCTGAAGCAGTTGCTACAGCAGTCCACATAATGAACAGGACTCCCACTGCAACAATACATGGAATGACTCCAGAGGAGAGGTATACTGGTAGGAAACCAGATATTTCTCATTTGAAAATCTTTGGTTGCATTGCCTATGTTCATGTGCCAGATGAGTTGAGATCCAAGTTGGATCCAAAAGCTGAGAAGTGCATCTTTATTGGTTACTCTCTGCAGAAAGGGTATAGATGCTATAACCCTTCTACTTGTAAGTTTACAGTGAGCAGAGATGTTGTTTTTTATGAGATGAGTAGCTGGTATAAACCAGTAAATGTGATTGATGATGTAGATGCACAAAGTGGTAATGCTGCACAGAATTCACAGCAGCAGTCACAAAATATTAGTGGACTTGGAGCTCCTCTAGCAGTGGTTCACACTCTTCACCATGGACAGGCAGATTGAGATCAGGAGAATCTTCTCAAAGCAATGCAGATAGTGGTATGCAAGTATCACGAAAAGGAAAAGAGAAGGTTGATCAGCCCATGTTTGATGTGAATGCAGGTCACTCTTATGTAGATGGTGAATCCAGTGGCTCAGAACAGAGCATTGATGATGAGTTGGGTATTCCTTCTATTGTTACACCTGGAGTAAGGAAGACCAGGGATGTTTTGAGAGCACCTGGGAGTGAACCTACTTTGTGCAGGTCAACCAGAGTTAGGTATCCTGTGGATAGGCTGAAATATGATGGATTTACAGCCATTCACTATGCATATATGGTCAAAGTGATACAGGAACCAGAACCCACTTCTTTTGAGCAAGCCATGGGAAAAGAAAAATGGGAGAAAGCCATGGATGAAGAAATGGATGCCTTGGAAGCAAATGCTACATGGGAATTGGTACCTTTGCCTAAAGGTAAGAATGCAATTGGCTATAAGTGGGTTTATAAGGTGAAGCACAATGCAGATGGTTCTGTGAACAGATACAAGGCAAGATTAGTAGTCAAGGGGTATGCACAAACATATGGCATTGACTATGAAGAAACATTCAGCCCGGTTGCAAGGATGGCAACCGTAAGAGCAGCCATTGCTATGGCTGCATCAAAGGGATGGTCTTTACATCAGATGGATGTAAAGAATGCCTTCTTGCATGGTGATTTGCAAAAAGAGGTCTATATGGAGCAGCCACCAGGTTATGTGCATGCTGTTCATCCTGAGTTTGTTTGCAGATTGAAGAAAGCCTTGTATGGCTTGAAGCAAGCACCTAGAGCATGGTCTGACAAGATAGGGAAGTATCTTGTCACTATTGGCTTTCAGATTTCCAAGGCAGATTTCTCACTTTATGTGAGAAAGACAGAGAAATGTATTATGCTGCTTGTCATTTATGTTCATGATTTGATTATGACAGGTGACAGTGATGAAGATATCCTTTATGTGAAAATGCTATTGAAGCAAAAGTTTGAGATGAAGGATTTGGAAGAGCTGCGTTATTTCTTGGGCATTGAGGTGATTAGATCACCAAGTGGGATACAGCTCTTGCAGAGGCAGTATGGATTGGACATGCTGTCCAAATATGGGATGACAGGCTGTAAGCCTATTTCAGTTCCTTTGGAGCAGAATGTGAAGCTAAGCACAGATGCAGGTGAGCTTCTGGAAGACCCTACTATGTACAGACGCATAGTAGGAAGCTTGATTTATATGACTATTACCAGGCCAGATTTGAGCTATGATGTTGGATTGGTAAGTCAGTTTATGCAGGCTCCAAGAAAACCGCATTTGGATGCAGCTAGACGCATACTCAGGTATGTGAAGTCCACATTGCAGTATGGACTATTTTATGAGACTGGGGTTCAGATACAGTTGCATGGATACACTGATGCTGATTGGGCTTGTAGTATTTCTGATAGACGATCTACCAGTGGATATGTGTTCTCTTTTGGGAGTGCTGCAGCCACTTGGAGCAGCAAGAAACAGCCTATAGTTGCCTTGTCGAGCACAGAGGCTGAGTACAGGGGTGCTGCAATGGCTACATGTGAGGTAGCTTGGTTGCATAAGCTACTCTATGATATGCATCAGTCTACAGATGGGCCAGTTGTCATTTATTGTGACAACATGAGTAGTATACACTTGGCAAATAACCCAGTCTATCATGCTAGAACAAAGCACATTGAGGTGCATTATTACTATGTGCGAGAGAGGGTTTTACTAGGTCTTATTGATCTAGTTTATGTCAACACAGAGGATCAGGTAGCTGACATATTTACGAAGTCATTGGGCGCAGAGAAGCTGCGCAAGTTCAGAGACCTGCTTGGTGTGCAGAAATTGGGATTGAGCTCGTGGGGGAGTGTTGAGATATCGAGCTCCACTCGTGATATGCCAGGGTGACCGTTGTGCATTTATGTCACCAACTTGTCAGTTGTAGATGCGGTTGGTACACCGCCCATGAATAATAGCTAGACGACAGCTATCCTTATCTACTCTAGTTCGTGGCTCAGTTAGTATGCCACCTTAGTTAGTTGTCTTTGGTTTGAGACCCATATATAGGGTTCTTCTATTTCTTTGTATTAGAGTTCTTTTTGGCTTACACAACTAAGAAGAGGAAAACAGTTTTCAGCATCCACCTTTGTGTGTATTCCCCCATTGTGCAAGCAAGAAAGCTACAAGTGAGACTCCTTCCTTCTCTCCCACAATCTTGACACTCATCACTCATCCATCTATCTATCTATCCAAGCTTTTGTACATTGCTTACTTTATTCTTCTTTATCTCTCAGTTCTATGAAAGCTCCATTGGCAACCAACCCAATTTTCCATTGGGTCACTTCTTATCACACATCCTTGAGCTCATCGCATTTGAGTCACACATATTATGGATGTACATTTAAAAAGTTCCAAATCACTTTGTATCCTCTCTCAAGCTCTCCCAAGTTTCACCCTACTTGGAGGTTTCCTTTATTACCTCTACATCAAGAAACCTTGCCAAAATCTAATTTATCAATGTTCTAGTTCACCATGTTCTTTCATCATGGAGCATCTACACTGAGTTGCAAAATCTTCAAAATACCTCATCATCAATACCCTATCCTTGGAAAATCCCCAAAGAGTTATCTACTTCAACATTGTAAAAGGGGGGACTTTTGATTGGTCATTACTTGAAACCCTTCCTTCAAGAAAAGAAGACACATGTGCTCATCTACAACATGAGGAATCTAACCTCATCATCAATTTGCCTTTTCATTGGAACTTTTGTGACACATACCCTAAGATCAAGCAACAAACTTTCACATGGATCTTCAACAACATTAATATCATATCTTGTTATTCTCATCATGATCCAATTGCATGTAGACTTAATCCTCAAGAACATTGGTAGAAAGGCTATTCTTCCATAGTTAAAGTGAATCTTACTATTTTCCTAAAGAGGGGTGTATTACTAGAAAAATAGTTAATTCCCCTTGGAAGTTTTATTAGTTAGTCTTGCCTCTCTTCAACTTAAGGGGGGATGTTGGGTGTAGTTTCCCTACCATAAAGATAAGGTTTGATAGGCTCAAATACTTCCTTGACTAAAGGATAAGGTGGTCACCTACCACATGTAATAGCTCTCACCTACCACCCATTGATTGTGGATCTCACCTACCACTCTCTTGTACTTGTATATAAACCACTCTATGGTAGCTACTCATGTAGTAGTTTTCTTATAGTTAAGTAGTAGTGTACTAGAGTAGAGCAAGTTGCACTATTTCCCAATATTCTATTAAAGCAATTCTCCAACATGGTATCACTTTCACTTTCTCTATTTTGATCCAACACTAAATTTTCCAACACTAATCTCATAGCTCATGTATTGAAACTTCTGCTCTATATTTCTCCCCCTTTAATATGCGTGCAGTATGATGGGAATGTCAAAGTTTTCTACAACTAAATGAGAGACACGGTCAGTGTTGTGCAAGTTCCTTGCTTGCATTATTGCAAGGAAATTCACCATTTAGCACATAGTCCAAGACTCCAAATATCAATTGGGTATAAGAAAACTCATTAATGCTTCTTCCTAGAGACATCTACATTACTATTTCAACAAGTCTAGCACACATTGCAATTAAGTTGTCAAGACTGACACCAATCCCAAAATTTTAATCTCTGATGTGTTCATGAAGATTATTAGCATTGCCAATGGAGGGTTTTTAGACTTGATTCCACATGTTGGTGGGCCATGAAGCTGTGACTGCTTGTCTTGCAAACCATAGCATTTTGAAGGAATTACTCTTTATCTCCTCTTGCCTTGGCAAGTGAAATGTAGTGTATGATGAAGTTGTTGATTCATGTTACTTTCCTAGGCCTCTTGTAGTAAATTGGTGACTATTGTGGTCATGATCAAACTATGCAATAGAAAGTTAGAGATTATTTGCCAAGAACTCAGTTGATCATCAATAATGGCAGTGCAAACTTCACAATCATAGAGAAAAGGGCAATCTACTAAAAGCAATGAGGCATGCCACAAGGCTTTACTTGTAGATCTAAGGTGCAAGCCTACCTCTAAGAACTTGGCAATGGTTTTGACAAACCTTGGGACAAGCCTAAACCTCTCAGGAAATGTGTAGGAAGGACTTCAAAATTATCATGAAGCTTTGAAAGAAAATGATGGCTATGCACCTACCTTCTACAGTCTAGGTGTTGTCTACTTAGAGATGATGCAATATAATCTAACTTTGCAATGCTATGAAAAGGCAACTCAGCACAAGCCAATGTAAAAGGGCACCTCAGTTATAGTTGCTCACAATAGTAGTAGTAGCAATTAAGGCAAAGTTTTTTGGTTTCAAATCAATACATGAGAATTTTGAAAGGATGAAAAGAGAGAAGACAAAACTACAGAAAGATACGAGATTCTATGTTGGGAAAGCAAGCAAAAAGTAGATGAGTCTAAAGGAAAGCAAAACTTGCCACTAGTGTCGAAGGAATTTCAAGGTCTTCTATGAATTTTAGGAATGGTCATAGTAGCATTTGTAAGTGTGATTTTCAAGAGTTAACTCTAAAGTGTCTTATGGGAGACAAGTGGCATCCAAAACATTAAAAATTGCTTTTAATAGTGAAGAATATTTGAGAGACCTTTTATGGGTGGGGAAGCATATGAATAGATGCAAATTCAAAGCACCCAAACTTATCTTAAAAGCCATCAGACTGTGAATTTTACAAAGGCCTTAGGAGAGCAACTTGTCAAGTTGTCTTCTAATGTGAATAATTTCATAAAGATATCACATCATCAAGGGTGGTTGACTCTAAGGCATCTTGTGCTGAGCAATAGAAGAAACATTCCAAACAAACAAATGGAATTACATCAAGCATGTCTTTAGCCCATCTATGGTGCAATCAGGATTCATTGTCTCCTCAAAATATTAGATTTGGGCTTGGGCATCCTGCCCACACATCTCAAAATGTGCAACATGTTCGTGTGCAACAGGTTCATAAGGTAAGTTGGTACAAATATTCTCATAGTTAGGGACCAAATGGAAAAACTATCAAATTCAAGTGCAATTCGGATGGATCAAATAGTAGCAGATTATAGTTTCCAACCACAAGATGAAGATGATGACGATGATGATGGTAATGATGAGGCAATAGGGGGGAAGATGTGGTGCATGGGGAGAGTGGCAGTCAGTCGACTACCTTCCCCCCAATCATTAGGGAGGAGGGAAGCTTTTTAAAAATACTTCTTTTTTTATATATTGCGATACAGGAGAGAGAGAGAGAGAGAGAGAGATGAGAATGATGGCATGTAGGGGGAGAGAGAGAGAGAGAGAGAGAGAGAGAGAGACTAGAACGATGAATCAAGCCACCCCCCCTTATTCCTTATGGGGAGGGGGAAGCTTTTTAAAAATACTTAATTTTTTTATATATTGGGATACAGGGGGGAGAGAGAGAGAGAGAGACCAGAACGATGGCATGTAGGGGGAGAGAGAGAGAGAGAGAGAGGGAGAAGAACGATGAATCAGGTCATCCCCCCCTTTTTCCTTACTATTCCTCTTATTAATCACTAAGGTTTAATACCTTAAGGGATTATATCCCTCGTACCATCGTTCATGTGCAATGCAATGGACACGAACCTTGTTATGCAATCGCAATGAGCTAGAGTAATTATGTGAAGTCTAGAAAATTCGATGGTCTCAGGAAGTAGTGTGTAGTTGGGGAAAATAATTGTTTGGGAAAAATGCAAGAAGAAAAAAGTATTTATTTTTGAGAGATTGGGGCCATTACACAAGTGCACCTGCTCCCATTCACGTTTTTCATAGACTGTCAAGCATTGCTCTATTTGATGAACAAGCCTTATGCTACATATTTTCAAGATTGTGGGAGAGAAGGAAGGAGTCTCACTTGTAGCTTTATTGCTTGCACAATGGGGGAATACACACAAAGGTGGAGGTTGAAAACAATTTTCCTCTTCTTAGTTGTGTAAGCCAAAAAGAACTCTAGTACATAGAAATAGAAGAACCCTATATATGGGTCTCAAACCAAACTCAACTAACTAAGGTGGCATACTAACTGAGCCACGAACTAGAGTAGATAAGGATAGCTATCATCTAGCTATTATTCATGAGCGGTGTACCAACCGCGTCTGCAACTAACAAGTCGGTGACATAAATGCACAACGGGGTCACCCTGGCATATCACGAGTGGAGCTCGATATCTCAACACTCCCCCTCGAGCTCAATCCCAATTCCTGCACACCAAATAGGTCTCTGAACTTGCGCAGCTTCTCTGCGCCCAATGACTTCGTAAATATGTCAGCTACCTGATCCTCTGCGTTGACATAAACTAGATCAATAAGACCTAGTAAAACCCTCTCCCGCACATAATGATAATGCACCTCAATGTGCTTCGTTCTAGCATGATAGACTGGGTTATTTGCCAAGTGTATACTACTCATGTTGTCACAATAAATGACAACTGGCCCATCTGTAGGCTGATGCATATCATAAAGTAGCTTATGCAACCAAGCTACCTCACATGCAGCTATTGTTGTGCCCCTGTACTTAGCCTCTGTGCTTGACAAGGCAACTGTAGGCTGTTTCTTGCTGCTCCAAGTGACTGCAGCACTCCCAAAAGAGAACACATATCCACTGGTAGATCGTCTATCAAAAATACTACCAGCCCAATCAGCATCAGTGTATCCATGCAACTGTATCTGAACCCCGGTCTCATAAAGTAGTCCATACTGTAATGTGGACTTCACATACCTGAGTATGCGTCGAGCCGCATCCAAATGCGGTTTTCCTTGGAGCCTGCATAAACTGACTTACCAATCCAACAGCATAGCTCAAATCTGGCCTGGCAATAGTCATATAAATCAAACTTCCTACTATGCGTCTGTACATAGTAGGGTCTTCCAGAAGCTCACCTGCATCTGCGCTCAGCTTCACATTCTGCTCCAAAGAAACTGAAATAGGCTTACAGCTTGTCATCCCATATTTGGACAGCATGTCCAATCCATACTGCCTCTGTAAGATTTGTATCCCACTTGGTGATCTAATCACCTCAATGCCCAAGAAATAACGCAGCTCTCCCAAATCCTTTATCTCAAACTTCTCTTCTATAGCATTTTGACATAAAGGATATCTTCATCACTATCATCTGTCATAATCAAATCATCAACATAAATGACAAGTAGCATAATACCTTTCTCTGTTTTTCTCACATAAAGTAAGAAATCTGCCTTGGAAATCTAAAAGCCAATAGTGACAAGATACTGCCCTATCTTGTCAGACCATGCTCTAGGTGCTTGCTTCAAGCCATACAATGCTTTCTTCAACCTGCAAACAAACTCAGGATGAACAGCATGCACATAACCTGGTGGCTGCTCCATATATACCTCTTCTTGCAAATCACCATGCAAGAAGGCATTCTTTACATCCATCTGATGTAAAGACCATTCCTTTGATGCAGCCATAGTAATGACTGCTCTTACGGTTGCCATCCTTGCAACCGGGCTGAATGTTTCTTCATAATCAATGCCATATGTTTGTGCATACCCCTTGACTACTAATCTTGCCTTGTATCTGTTCACAGAACCATCTGCATTGTGCTTCACCTTATAAACCCACTTACATCCAATTGCATTCTTACCTTTAGGCAAAGGTACCAATTCCCATGTAGCATTTGCTTCCAAGGCATCCATTTCTTCATCCATGGCTTTCTCCCATTTTTCTTTTCCCATGGCTTGCTCAAAAGAAGTGGGTTCTGGTTCCTGTATCACTTTGACCATATATGCATAGTGAATGGATGTAAATCCATCATATTTCAGCCTATCCACAGGATACCTAGCTCTGCTAGACCTGCGCAAAGTAGGTTCACTCCTAGGTACTCTCAAAACATCCCTGGTCTTCCTTACTCCAGGTGTAACAATAGAAGGAATTCCCAACTCATCATCAATGCTCTGTTTTGAGCCACTGGATTCACCATCCACATAAGAGTGACCTACATTCACATCAAATATGGGTTGATCTACCTTCTCTTTTCCTTTTCGTGATACCTGCATACCACTATCTGCATTGCTTTGAGAAGATTCTCCTGATCTTAATCTGCCTGTCCATGGTGAAGAATGTGAACCACTGCTAGAGGACGCTCCAGGTCCACTAATATCTTGTGACTGCTGCTGTGAATTCTGTGCAGCATTACCATTTTGTGCATCTACATTATCAATCACATTTACTGGTTTATACCAGCTACACATCTCATCAAAAACAACATCTCTGCTCACTGTAAACTTACGAGTAGAAGGGTTATAGCATCTATACCCTTTCTGCTACAAAGAGTAACCGATAAAGATGCACTTTTCAGCTTTTGGATCCAACTTGGATCTCAAGTCATCTGGCACATGAACATAGGCAATGCAGCCAAAGATTTTCAAATGAGAAATATCTGGTTTCCTACCAGTATACCTCTCCTCTGGAGTCATCCCATGTATTGCTGCAGTGGGAGTCCTGTTCATTATGTAGACTGTTGTAGCAACTGCTTCAGCCCAGTAAAAATCTGGCAAGTCTTTTTCGTTGAGCATGGCACGAGATACCTCTCCAAAATGCATGTTTTTCCTTTCTGCAATTCCATTTTGTTGTGGGGTATGACTGCATGAATATTGCTGCTTTATGCCATGCTCCTGTAGGAAACTTGCAAACTCATTTGAGAGGTACTCTCCCCCTCCATCTGACCTTAGGCATTTTATTTGCAGGCCTGTTTCTTTTTCAACCATAGCTTTAAGAGTTTTAAAATGCCCAAAAACTTCACTTTTCTTTTTTATAAAATACACCCAAACTTTTTTGCTATAGTCATCAATAAAAGTGACAAAATAATGACAGCCTCCAAGAGATGCAGCTTTAGTAGTCCACACATCAGAGTGGATTAATTCCAATGGCTTCTTACTCTCTTGAACATGTCTAGGAAATGGTTTCCTTGCCTGTTTTCCAAATTGACAGGCTTCACATACCTTATGCATTTCTGCAACCTTGAATTTAGGAAATCATGCAACAATATTTTGGGCCTGCATTGATTTAAGTCGTTGTAGATTAACATGACCAATGTGTTTATGCCAGATATCAATATCTGCAACTACACCGGTCCCATGTGCAAACATTGTTGCACTCAATTCAGGCATGTCTGCATCCAACGTAAACATTCTGCTCTTCTTCTTCCCTTTTGCTATCAAGCGACCTTTATTTTTCATATCCTCAACAAAGCATCCATGAGGATTAAATCTGACCTACAATCCCTGCTCAACCATTTGACCAACAGAAACCAGATTCTTGGTGATATTTGGGACATGAAATATATCGGACAGGTATTTCTTTTTCCCATCATTTCATAGATAAGGGAATTTTTCCAATCTGCATAATAGGATGTGCAGTATCATCACCAGTCTCCACAAATCCTGGCTTTTCCATTTTCCTTGCATCCTCCATCCATTCTGCATGACCTGTCATGTGGTTTGATGCACCTGAGTCAACATACCATACATCGCTGCTTTCTTCTGCACTTGTCACAGAATTGTTCATGTGCTGCACCATAAACAAATGCTCATTTCTGTCATCACCCTGTCTACTAGAAGATGCATAATTCCCTTGTTGCAATTTTCCATTCATGATGTCATTCTGCTTTTTATAGCAGTCTTTAGCCATATGACCCATTTTACCAGAGTAGTAGCATTCAACATTGCTGTTTGCATTTTGGCCTCTTTGCCATCCACCACGACCTCTTTGGCTCCCCCTGCCTCTAGAGTTACCATGTCCTCCTCCATAGGACTGGTTTTCTTGAGTTTGCTGCATATTCTAATTTCTATCACGGCCTCCTCTACCTCTACCTCTGCCTCTACCTCTTCCAGCATTTGAGTAGAAGACAGCTTCTTTTGAAGTTCCTCCTGAAAAAGATGCACCACCATTTCTCTGCTCCTCAGAAATTAGAAGAGCAATCAACTCCTCAAAATCAAAAAATCTTTCACGGACGGAAATGGATGTTCAGAATTGTGCATAATCCTTTCCTAGACCATTCAAGGTCACAGAAACTAAATCATCATCTTCCACTGGCGACCCAATGGAAGCAAGTGCATCTGCAATCTTCTTCACCTTCATGTGGTAGTCATTGATGCTCATATTTTCTCTTTACACATTATGCAACTCTTGCTTGAGCTGCATTTTCCTGGCTTGCGTATTTGTGCTATACATTTTTGACAAAGTATTCCATGCCTCCTTTGGCATACTTGCATCTTGAATATGCACAATCATAGAGTCTGAAATGCTGATAGACAGCCAGTACATAACTTTCATGGCTCTCTCATGCCTGCATTTGCTATTGATTGGGAACATCAGGAAGAATTGGTTCTTCTTCATTTCCTGCAACAAATTCCCAATATCCTTTTCCCATAAGGAAATTCGTCATTCTAAACTTCCATGCTTGGAAGTTGTTCTTATCAAGATTTTCAGTGACAATCTGTGAAAGAGAATCAAACACCATTACAGAACATTGCAAAAAATTCTATCACTGCAAAGAACACAGCTTCAGCCTCACAAGGGCAAATCTGCAAAACTGACGAATGTGGTATTTGACCACACAGTCACTTCCTAGTGACGATTTTGCATCAACGGGCAACAAGGATGATTCCGTAACTCCCAATGTCTCTGCGCACAGGCATACGATGCAATTTCTATAGTAACTTTTCACCGACCTGTAGAACAGTGGTCGCACAGCATAAAACTGGGCCTTTTCCTGAGTGCCTGCAAAAAACTTCCGCCTCCAAAACAGGCCCCGAAATGGCCTCAAATCAAAAAAACAGAGCAACCAAGGGCTAAAGGCCTTTCCCGCAGTATATATTGCCCTCTTGCTACACCGCGAAGGACGTCTGAATTTGAGACAATGCACTCTTGCACTTTCCAGTTGTGCTACCTACAGAGACTTGCTCCCAAAACAGAAAAAATGAAAGCAACACTGGTCCTCTTACCAGAATACCGCGAACTTGTCTTGCTTTCTTGAGCTCCTTACTACGAACAAGGCTCTGATACCATGTCAAGATTGTGGGAGAGAAGGAAGGAGTCTCACTTGTAGCTTTCTTCCTTGCACAATGGGGGAATACACACAAAGATGGAGGCTGAAAACAGTTTTCCTCTTCTTAGTTGTGTAAGCCAAAAAGAACTCTAGTAATAGAAATAGAAGAACCCTATATATGGGTCTCAAACCAAACTCAACTAACTAAGGTGGCATACTAACTGAGCCACGAACTAGAGTAGATAAGGATAGCTGTCATCTAGCTATTATTCATGAGCGGTCTACCAACTGCATCTGCAACTAACAAGTCGGTGACATAAATGCACAATGGTCACCCTGGCATATCACGAGTGGAGCTCGATATTTCAACACATATTGCATTGCTAGATAGCTTCTACCTCTGCTAGAATTTGATTTCTCCATAGTGTTACGCAGAGGAAAGCATTGGAAAGGTTGTGATTAGGGTTAATGATCATCTCTTTAATGCCTATTTATTATATATTCAACAAGAATCCCAACTCTTTAAGGCAAACCTCACACTTCCTTGTTGTTGATCAAGACCCAACCCTATTAGATGATTACCAATTAGGTTTAGCAACTAGGGCAAGTTCGTCTTCTTCATAAATGCATTTGTGAGCATGAAATTGAGGGTGTACACTATAAGAAGCACATGGAGGAATTCTAGAGGATATTTTGATGCAAATATCATAGCAAGAATTGCTCTACATTCTTAGTTGTAGTGGCTCACTCTCTTTTGAGACAATGTCCATTTCATCAAACACTATAATGACTATTAGAGAACCAAACTTCCAATTAGAAAAGATAATATGGAACTTTTTATTGTAATCGTCTACTAGCCCTTCAAAAAGTCAGGGGTAGATTTAACAAGACGCATTGGTCTTGCTAGACAATACTTGCAAGCATGCTATATTATCAAAAAAATCAAGTGATAGATTTAATGGGGCCCATCAGTCCTACTAGCTAGTACTCGCAAGCATGCTATATTATCATCACAACTAACTACATGACTAAGGGGGCAAAGGTGAGGGTCACTAGAAAGAATGATGCCAAAACCATGACTAAATTCTTATGGGAGTAGGTCAACTCATGCTTTGGCTACCCCTTTGAGATTGTTAGTGACTAAAGAACTCATTTCCTAAATGAAATTATCAAAAATCTTATATCCATGTTCTTGGTCTTTCACCAAAATTCTAGTCCCTACTATTCACAAGAAAACAAAGAAGTAATAAAATATCAATTGATGTTTTGGCAAAAGGTATCTCAACTTCTCAATCGGATTGGGATAATAAGCTCATGGCTACACTTTGGGCTTATCACATAGCCTATAAAATGGCAATGGACCAAAACCTTTCAAACTGATGAATGGGACTAAGCACAAGTTAGAAACCTTGGACGCAATTGGTCACTTCAACAAAAGTGGTATTAAATGCTACTACCCTCCAGGGCATTAGCTACATGAGTCACCCATGAAGCAACCCAATGTTCCTATGTGATCCATCATGGTGACCAAGCAAACATGGTACAAGAAAATGGAGCAAAGCCAATAACTCACCCATCAGCCCTCAATTAGCCTCATTCCCAATAACTTCAGCATTTGAGCAGTCATTATTATTAATCTAGGTATGGAGGATGACATTATGATTCAACCTGCTTACCCCCATATCTAGTTGACTGTCAACAAAGATATCACTATCGATACACTTATTAACACAGGTGAGAATTACAATACTCTTCCATATTGTTGGTTGGCTAGAATTAGGCCAACCAATGCTACAACCCTAGAGAGGCCAACCTTATTCACTATAAAGCTAGTGACAACATTAAACACTAGAGCTACTAGCGGCACATTGAAGAGCCAATGGGAGAAAAGGAGTAAAGGTGATCTAGCATGGCACATGGGCAAAGAGAATGTCCCACCGCCTAGTATGACACATGGGCAGAGAGAAGGTCCCATTGTAGGTAGCAACCTATATAACGATATGGAGCAAAGCATGGTGATTGTTGTTTTTTGAGCATACTCAGAGTCCTGGAGACCAAGTAGCAAGAATTTTGCTTGGTCAACCCTTCCTAATTGAGTCTTTCTTCGAGTCTTCTTCACTGGCATCCTAAGTGCTCTCTCACAGTAGAGCTTGTATTGTATTGTCATCAATCATTGTGTTCAGTAATAGTACTACCTTTGTCATTGTATCTGTCAATTGTCTAGTCCTTTTTCTCTTAGAGAACTATGGTGTGATCATTTGGTCCTTGATTAATGTATCAACTTTGATTCTAGCAATACACTTCGAATTTAGCCTTGATTATATTTCTATGTTTGATTTCCTATGATGTGATTATATCTCACTCTTCATCCTAGGCTCTGAATATTAAAAGTGATGTTAGTGTCTATTTATATTAGTTCTGAGTGTGCCCATCATTTCTGTGGCGATTGTACTTGGATATTGATAACACATGGCAACCACAATTAATGTTCCTATGTGCGCAAAATTGAATGCATATGTGTTTGCATGGTATGCTTGAGGCAGTTCTGGCTATAAGCCATACGTAGCGGTCCCAATCTTGACAATGCCAAACAATACCACCTCCTGAGGTTGTCTCATTCCTTAGCGAGGCCGTAGTTGATGCACAATAAACTACCTCAAATTTCCAAAAGCATTGTTCGTATTCCACTCCTCCAACTAGGAACAAAGTGAACCCTTCTATCTTTTTGACTATCCAAAAAGAGAAGTTTAGAAAAGGAAAGAGATCTGGTAAGTTAGCCAAAAAACACCAACATGAAGACAATAGTGAATCAACTTCTAATTCTGACTTGGAAGTAGCTTCCAACAATACAAAGTTTTATTTTGAGGAGGAGGAAGAAAGAAAGAAACAAAAGAGCAAGAAGACAAAGGAAAGAAAACACTAGCTAACACCAAGAAGAATTAGGTTGGCAACCTCTAGTGCACACAGTGCAACAACCCCAGACATGTCCACTAGGCTAAATGCAGTCTAAACCAAACATTTGCAACATGGCCACACACAATATTGAGTATTGTTGGTACAATGGCAAGTTTCAGATGGCTCATCTTGGAGGATGACAAGGAATGGAGCAACCAACTCTGGCCAATGGACAAACCTCCATGCTAATTTGGTTCCTACATCGACTGGTGTATACCAATTAGGACTATCAACAACCCAGCAATGGCTATGTGGGTGTGGTCGAGGTAAAAAAGGTCGAGGAAATTTCCAGCCCTTTACTAAACATTGCTTCTTTTTTATATGCAAGAAGGACAGTGGTGAGTTGAATACCCAAGCATGCAAGGCCTAGAAAAGACAAGGACAAGACTCAGTGCATACGCCAAGAGCCAATACAGTGGAGATCGAGGAATTTTCTAGTCCGAAGGTACATGTAATCACTCGGTCTAGCAAGACCTACAAGGTTGTTGCATTGAGACCCACATCCACTTCGTGGACCGAGCAAGAGAAACCAGGTGGTAGGATGCAAAGTGTATATTCCACACTTCAATCTGAAGGTTAAACTTGGGGAATTTGTTCGGCCATCTCAAAGCAATAGCCAATCAATGTACATATCCTGCCCATTCAAGGAATGCAACACAATGGGAGGACACAACCCCACCTACTAAGAAGCCAATGTATCTCCAACTTGAGCATACATCTAGAGTCTATGAAATTTAAACTATAGCCAAATTTGGCATTTAAAACATCAAACCCACCACAAGAGAAAAACAAACAAGTGGCATGAGAAGACTCACAACCTAGTGGAGTAAAGAACCTGGGCTATGGTCCTAGAAGTCAAAGAGGAAGCCACCAAAAGCTTATCTTGGTAAGCAAAAAAGTTAGATTCTGAAATATAGCCCCAAAAAAGATCAAAAGAAGAATCCGAAGGATCATCCAAGACCGAGACAGAGCAACAACCCATCAAATGCTAACCTTGGTGGTAGTGGAAGTCAGAAGATGAAGGTGAATCCCGTAGCAGCAAAAGGGAACATGCAAAGCACTTCGACTATTCTAGACTCATCCAAAGCATAAGACGGGTGGGGTCCTATCAACATTATTGTCCCACTAGGTGACTTACTCAACCTAGTCCTCGGACTATCAGAGATCATCTCCTAAAGATGATGCAACCTAAATGCTCGATACTACCAAAATTGGAAGTAGCGGCCATGACAGTCCAAGCCTCAAGGAAATAGTGAGTAAAATTTACCACCCAGTCAATGCCAATAGGTCCACATCATCCAGAACGTCTTGCTCAATGACAAATCATGGGTGAATATCATCACATTGGCCACTTGCCAACAAATGGGATTGATGGATTGGGAACCTGGCCCTTTCTTGGTACAGATGGCCAATCAATAGAGAGTATGACCTCTAGGCATCATTAGGTCGATACTTCTAAAAATTGCCATAGTTTAGTTTCTAATACCTCTATAAGTTTTGAACATGGCACACATTGTGTCAAAGATTGCTGCCTACTATTGGGAAGACCTTGGCTACACCAAGTAAGAATCAAAGTCAAAATTGGGACAAGGATAAACTGACTATCCGAAGAAACTGGCACAAGGTAACAATCTTCCTCTCCAATTTTACCCCACCTGCTTGGCATTACCGACCAACTGTTGTGCCGAAATAGTCAATATGGTCGAAGGATAAAGTGATGATAAAGAAGAGGAGTTCCTAAAGGCTAATGCTGATTTGCAACCCTGGTCTCTCATTAATATTCTCCAAATCAATGAAAAATACATGCAATCCCAGAGTCTACAACCTCAGACCCTAAAAGAACAAGAATAGGACAAAAGTCTAGACAGTTTCAAAATTTAGAATCCAAACTACATCAAGGCACCACCATCATCACTAACCAAATTGCTGATGCTGACATAAGTGCAATCATGAGTCAAGAGCAAAGGTTTAAAGCACAGATGCAGAAAGTCACAAGAGTCAAAGACGATCAGTTGGACATAGTGTACCAAACTGGATCAGTACCAAACTGCAACCAGATTTTCAACAACTTATCAGTTTGTTGAACTAAGTTTAATGATGCGTTCTCATGGGCGTATTCAAATATTAAGGGACTAGACCCCTAGTTTTATCAATATCAAATTCCTCTGAAATGAGATGTTATCCTAGTCCACCGGATGTAGTGGTATCACAAATGCTTCGGCATCCTTTTAGAGAGAAATTTAGGATATCTTTGGGCCCTACCTCATGGATTTCATGAGAGTCTTCTTGGATGATTTCAATGTTTTTGGAAGGGCCATGCTTCACCTAATGCATCTCCAACTTTGCCTCACCACATGCCGTGATGTAAGTTTAAGTTTGAATCCCCTCAAATGTATTTTTTGTTCATGATATTTTGCTAGGCCACATCATTTCACAAAATGGTATAGCTATCAACTCAACCAAGGTAGCAGCAATAATGCAAGTATCAAATTTGCCATCCACATGACTCCACTTTTTAGGCCAAATCTCGCTGCATGGCCACCACCTGCATCTTTTAGCACATCTGGCTGTCCCACTCAACAAATTGGCACATGTGCCTAAAGCAACTTACCAATTAAATGAAGTTGATGTGGCATTCTGATGCCTCCAGCTATTACTCTCAGACCCCCATCATGATTCCACCCAATTGGGCAAAGCCCTTGCATGTATTTGTTGATACTTCTAACATAGCTATTGGAAGTGTTGATGTAGCAAGATGAAAATGGATGGTTCCAATCTATGTTCTATGCTAGCAAAAGATTGTCCAATACGAAGAAAAAGTACTCCATCACTAAAAGAGAACGTCTAGGCATGATCTACTCCATTAAAAAGTTCTAACCCTATTTGGTAGGGAATGCATTTACTTTTCATATGGATCATTTAACATTGTTCTACTTGGTCAAGCAACAAAACTTCACCAAGTGGCTTGCTCAATGGATCCTATTGCTACAAAATTGTCTGTACACAATAGTACATCACCTTGAAACCCAACATGTCATTGTGAACTTTTTGTCTCGACTTGATCAAAGAACCACCAAAATTGGCATTGATGATGAATGACAAATGTGCAACTCTTTGTTGCAGCAACAACTAACATAGACCTTGAGAAAACCCTCCGTGGTCTTGGTATGTAGAGATGATGACTTTCATGGAAATAGGTACATGTAAAATATTACACGGCGCAGCGAACAGAATCTGAGAAAGAGATAGAGAGTACAGAATAGATAAGAGGAGAATCAGTAAATTCTTTAACTCCAAACAACTGATACAAAGATGGCTCTATCCACGCGTGCGCTTCCACTGTGTGAAGCTTAGATGGCGATCTAGACAGAAGATAGGTGAAGAGCTTAAGGTTACCTGGAACAACAACTCTGACTAGGTGAAAGATGAGTGAGAGATGGCTGCGAAGGGGTTTAGCTTTTATAGCCCGCGAAGGTCGCTAGGTCGGCCTGTTGACCGACCTACCATATGAGCCTCCACTAGTCGTCCAGGGAATATTCCCTTTACCATCGGGCCTCAAGTTGCTACCAACTTAACCTCTCCGTCTAACCCAAAGTTAGACCCACAATGGTCACCTTTTTGCCATCCGGTCACATAGACCTCATCTGATATACAAGTCAGGACTCCACCAATGTCCGGGCTCACACTTGGCTTCTCCTCATAATGGGGGCCTTACAACTTTGAGCACCATGGATCATTGGTAGCAGCTAATGAGGTGGGGCATTGATCATATCTAAGAGTACACCCCCACCCCATCTCCAAAAGGAACATAGGAAATGACTAGCTCTTGGGAGTCGATGTTTTGAGATCATAATGGGCTGACTATATTTCTGCACTCTCTCCAAAGAAGAAGTGTTACAGAGAGTGGTCCTCCTAATGAAGTAGCCTACTATTTGCAGGAAGCACACCAAGGCTTTATTGGCATTCACTTTACTCCCAATGTCATCATTTGAAAAATCCAGCAAGCTGGTCTATGGTGGCCAATGATGCATGGTGATGTTCACAAGTGGATCTAGCACTGTGACTCTTGCAATTGGGGCCAACCCAAAGCTAGTACCACTTCAACCAATCCTACCCCTTGAACCTTTCCAAAAGTGGGGATTGGACTTTGTTGGTCCCATCTATCATGTTGCTGCCTACACCCGCAATAAGTATATACTGATGGCAAAACTGACTCATGCACCAAATGGGTGGAAGCCTGTAGCCAAATGTTTATTTCAGGATATCTTCACTAGGTATTGCACACCGATCGAATTGGTCAGTGACTAAGGTACACATTTTGTAAATAAATTGATCAAAGATCTCACCTCATTCTTTCTAATTGTACATAAAAAATAGTCTCCTTACTATCTGCAAGCCAATGGTTTAGCAGAATCCGCCAACAAAGTTCTATACAAAATTCTAACCAAATTGGTAGATCAAAACCTGAAAGATTGGGATATTAAGCTTCCCACCACACTTTCGGCTTCCAGATGTCTTTCAAGGTTGCAACCGATATGACTCCCTACAAGCTATCCTTTGGGTTAGAAGCCATTACACCACTAGAATTTGTAGTCACTAGTTTTCGATTGGCGATACGAGATCAACTCATTCTATAGGAATTGCTCCTATTCTAGATGGAAGCCATCACCAGCTTGAAGAAGACCGGATACATAGCAACGACATCCTATCCGAAGTCCAAGCTTAGCAAAAATACCAAGTCGATCGATTGTCCAAGAATCCATTATTCTCAACATGTCTTGGATTTTAGAACTTGGATGGAAAAACTCCCCGATAAGCTCAAATTTCGGTGGAGTGGTCCTTTTTGGGTATTTCATGACTCCAATAATAATTTGTTTTATCTAATCGACTTACAATGTAAGTTGCTGCCGAAGCTTGTTAATAGATTCTGGCTATGGCATTACCATGCCAAAGGTTTCCAGTGTGCCCATTCCCACCATCAATCCAGATTTTCCCACTTCTCCTTCCACACCGAATTCTAGATTGTCTTCTCCACTGGTTGATTGCCTCCAAATCGAATTTGATCTAGAAGTCGCAAGTCTTGCTGACATGGCGATTTTTTATGGCACCTAGTCATTTGAGAATATGTCCCATAGCAATATGATTTCTCAAGTACCTCATTTGCACCATACATGGTTATGGCCTGTTTTGGTGATGTGGCATGCTGTCGGAGCATTTGGGGTCGAAAGTCTACCGTGGGGGTAAGAGACAGCATGGTGAAGGGAGATTCAAGGAGAGGAGTAGATGGAAGAGAAGGGGTTGAAAGAAATAGAAGATGTAGAATAATACTCACAGAGTTGAAGCCTGTCAATTTATTTTTGCAATATGAGTAGATAAATCTCTTGTAGACAAAAACGTACATAAAACAATACCTTCCTCTATGTTGCTCAGATTGCCAATCTGATGCCTCCATTGGCTCTGAAAGAGGGGTAAAATAATAGGACACCCTGGCCAGAATTTTGCCAAATCACTCCTTCTTCATCTCCTAGTTCGGGGTACTGTTCATTACCTAAAAACTGTAATCGCATGTCGTGTGATTTTGCCAATGTTTTTTTTTACATAAAATCCTCTCAAAATGACTGAAAGCTACCTACTTTCTTTTACATGTCATCCTATTCTAGAAGTTGTCTACCATTTTGGATTTTTACAAGAGATAATATCTCAAATATCAAAAATTGAGTAAACTTGTCCAAAAATCTAGTATTTTTGAACCATCCACACTACGGACACTAACATTAATGACTAAAATGGCATTGGCTCTCTAGATTGAAAAGAAAGTTGCACTGTAGAGTTTTTCACACTGTGCACATGTAGCGGCATGACATCCACATCACTACATGCGCACAATGTAAAAAACTCTAGAGTGTGACTTTCTTATTGATCTAGAGAGCTAATGCAATTTTAGTCATTAATGTTAGTGTCCGTAGTGTGGATGGTTCAAAAATACTGGATTTTTGGACAAGTTTAGTCAATTTTTGATATTTTAGATATTATCTCTTGTAAAAATCCAAGAACTATAGACAACTTCTAGAATAGGATGACATGTAAAAGAAAGTAGGTAGCTTTCAGTCATTTTGAGAGGATTTTATGTAAAAATAAGGATTGACGAAATCGCACGACGTGCGATTGCAATTTTCAGGCAATGAACAGCACTCTGAACTAGGAGATGAAGAATGAGTGATTTGGCAAAATTCTAGCCAAGATATCCTAGTATTTTACCCCCCTTTCAGAGCCAATGGAGGCATCAGATTGGCGATCTGAGCAGCATAGAGAAATGTATTGTTTTATGTACGTTTTTGTCTACAAGAGATTTATCTTCTCATAATGCAGAAATAAATTGACAGGCTTCAACTCTATGAGTATTCTTCTACATCTTCTATTTCTTTCAACCCCTTCTCTTCCGTCTACTCCTCTCCTTGAATCTCCCTTCACCGTGCTGTCTCTTACCCTCGTGGTAGACTTTCGACCCCAAAAGCTCCGACAGCCCCATTGCCATTCATTGTGAGGACCTTTGTTCCAAACCAAATGGCATACCTATTCCCATCAGCATCATCCTGACCCACTGCCCACCAACCAATGCCAATTGGGCTTGTATCCACAGTGAGAATAATAGGTTGCCCATTCTCATAATTTGCTCTCTTTAGTGTTGGAGCTGAAATCAATAAGCTCTTTAACTTCTAAACTGCCTTTCTATGTTGTTTACCCCACCAAAACTTTTTCCCTTTTCTCAAGAGTTGATATAAACTTTCAGCCACATGAGCAAAATGCAGAATCCATATCAAGTAAAAGACACATGCACCCAAAAATCTTCTCACCTCGGATACATTCAAGCATGTGTCTCTTATCCTACTTAGGAATCAATCTTTATAGGTGAGGGCTTTCTCCCATATGGTCCACACATGTGCCCAACAACTAATACTTCCTCTACTCCAAAAATCGACTTTTCTCTAGACAGAGTTAAATGCACTTCTTCAAGACGGCTCAAAATCATGTCACAATCAACGATATGATCGGTCACAAACATTCTACATCCTTGCTCATTCAACTCTTCATTCTTCTCATGGATATCACACCCTTTTATTGGCACATCATCAAGAAAGGGTAAGGTCAACTAAGGAATATACTCCCTCAATTCTTTATGCATAGCATTCATCATATGCACCACTCAATTGGTTGCTCTATGTGGAAGAGTACACATCCTAACCAATCCAAGTGGTGTCTTCATGGTAGTGATATCCCAGATTTCTAATGCAAGCTGGAACTGATCATATCATGAATATAAATCTCCCATAGAGTAAACCGCCTTTCCTGCAAATGCTTATGCAACGGGCCTGATCAAACATTCCTTACAGTGACCTTATTAATTGGTTGTAAATCCTGTATAAACCTCAAAGAACCATTCTTCTTTGGAATAGTGAACCACCGATTTGAATATGGAGCTGAAGAGGGCTCCAAAATCCGCATCCTGATCTTCTCGTTCAAAAGCTCCAGTAGCTTAGGCAAATATGCCCCAGGTATCGGTATAGGCTTTAAATTCCATGGCACATGAGGTACTGTAAAGATCACCATAGGTGCAACTACGGATCAACACATCCAATTTCATCTAGCTGAAATGCAAAGGATTTCCCATGCCTTGCCAACATTTGCAAGAAACAAGATCTTTTTGCATGCAAAAGAAAGCTTGTATCACCAATTTTTAGCTTTTGTAAAGTTTCAGCTGTAAATTTATGTCCTACTCCATGCGGATCCCATAAATTAGGCTGTTGAGTCACTTTTTCAACCAACCCATCACTTCCATAAGGTAAAGGCAAAGCCACAGGCTTAACCTTCTTTGCAAATGTTTTGTACTTTCTATCCACCCTTGCTTCAACCACCCTGTTTTGCAGCCCATAACATTCATGCTCAACAAACTCTTGAATGACTTCATACATCTCTAAAGTGTAAACATAAATAACCTATTTTTCTTCCATGTTTTCAACATTAATTGTTGCAGAAATTTCAGCCAATGTATCAACATCAACAACCCCTAAAAACAACCCTAAAATACATTCATTTGCAGCCATCAAACCATATGTCTTCAGCTCATGTCTTTAGCTCTTTTTCAGCCCATCCTACATATTTCTTTTCAGCCATGCATATGGCTGAAATATTCTTAAAACTACCAAGACTATATGTTATCCATTCCTGCAATCCAGACACAAACACAATTTTCCCCTTCATTGGAGGCATAATTATCTTCCTAGAGGCACTGTCATAGCCTCCACTTACAGCTGTGCTATCTAAAAACCCTTAAACTCTCGTGCATTAGGTGGCATGGGATTATCCCATAGCCTATCTCGATTGCGAGGATGATTCACATAAACAGCGAGAAACTATACCGTGTTTGTATTATATTTACTCCGAACCCAAGCATATGAAGAACCATCATCCAAGGCTTTTGTTTCCAGTCTTGATTTCAAAATATAGGGTTGTCCCAAAATCACCGGATAACTACATGAATCTTGCACACAAAAATTATATTCATCCCTAACATCTCCAATCGTCACGAGTACGTTCGGACAAGCCGCATAAAGATTCCCTAATGAATTGTTTACTGCCTGCATTCGCTATCCTGGATCTGCATCAATCGACCAACCTCCATTCTCATATAAATTGTGTGCCATAACATTGATTTCAGAACCATGATCCAAGAGAGCTATGCAAGGCATCTCTCTTTCTCCCACTTTAACAATGGTTTTTGTTGTAGCACAAGCCCAATGTGTTCATGAATAATGTTTGCTTGGAATAAAATGACAATCGTCTTCTTCATGTACTTATCGATGGACATCCCCATTATACATAGCCTTCTCTCTATGCTTACTGCTACTACCCATAAGACCAATTTTAGCCACAATCTTGTTGTCTACACTCCCATTATTTTCAACATCGGCCTACTTCAAATCAGCATTACATGCATCATCATATTCCCTTTGAAGTTGTTTCTCTATATGTTTGTCAACTTGCATCAATGCTTGCAAAACTTCACCATCAAACTATCTTTTTCATTTCAGCATATCAATGATTGCATCATGAAATTCACCCTTTGCGATTCCAAGAACTTCGTCAAGTGTGAATTCCACTCTACTACCACGTATGCGATCGTCCAAGACCCTTTTAAGGTTTGTTGCAATCTTAAGATTTGATTGTAACCTATAAAATAGGGCTGCTTGCCCCTTTTCTTTCCTTCTTGTTTCTTCTCTTGAGATGCATCCTCCATAACATGCTCATGTATGGCTTTTTCATGTATGCATCCTCCATAACATGCTCATGTATGGCTTTTTCAACCTCTTTCAACTGCTCCATTTTACTTTGTGTTATGCATTTAGATGGGCCTGAAGAGGAAGGACCAGTAGTATCCTCATCTCTTCTTCTCTTTTTTTCCACAAGAGCTTCTTGATTACGAACCTTAGCCAAATAAGCATAGGCTGAAAATGAATCCACTAGTGCACTCCATCCTGTTCTCCCTCATATACTCTAACTTGCATCAACTAAATCAGACTTTGTTGTTTTGCCATTTTCCATGCAATCTAATGCTTGCATCCAAATGCGAGATTTTGCTTCAGTCATGCCTTCTTTACAAGCTTCTTCAATCCTTTCAATTCTCAGCCCATATGTGGCTGCATCTATGGCAACAAAATGATGTCCTCGAAGCCATATCTTCCAACCTCTTCTACATGCCACCATTTCCAAAATTTGGCTCTATTGGAAGACCAATTTCTATTGCATGTATTTTTCCATCTTTCCAAAAGACTAACCTTTTTGCTTCTGCTTCACGGTAAGCTGTACAATCTCTCTTTTCATGTTGTAAACTGTCACACCAAATGCATCTAGATTCTCTTGTATTCTTCTCTATACAACCTTTGGGCTGTTGGCCAACCCTTCTTTTCTACCTTTACATCCAACTTTTTGACATTTGCATAGATTTTTGCCAAATTTAGTCTCAAATCATGCATGCCTTTAATTAATTCATCCACAGCATCACCTTTAAGAGCCAGACCAACAGGTATAGCCGGTTGATTCGCCATAGCTACAAGTGCCTTGACTACAATTTCAGCCCCCTTCTTAGAGCACTGGTAGGTGTGGTGCCTGTACCCCATCTTAATTTCATCTGCTTTCTCTTTACCAACAGATGCACTGCTTTAGTTACATTATCCCAATCTAATTTCAACCTTGTTTCAGAAGAGGCATCTTCTAAACGATTAGTTGGCTTATCTTGTAAGACAAGATCTACAGCCTTCAAAAACAAATCAGTTTTTTGACTCTCCAATGATTGCTGCTCATCGGCATCCAACTATGCATACTGACTTTCAAATTCACGGAGCAAAGCTATAGTAGCCAGTCCTTTATTGGGCTTTTCAATCCAATCTGTAAATGTCTTTTTAGTTACCAATCCTACATCTTCCAAGAAAAACTCTTCTCTCAAATCTTTCTTAAAATGCTCCTTACTACTTCTCATGCTATTGCTGATATCCATCATTCTCATTGTGATAACGTGGCCTTATTCTTTTAGCTCCTTGCCTCCACCTCTTGCCTCCTTCGATTACCCTCCTATTCAATCTAATCGACATGGCGAGGTTGGTTCTGATCTTGATGATCTGCCATTTACTTGGGGGGGGAAGAACAAGATAGGTCATGAGAGAAAAGGACCTTGGTCCCTGTTATGCCGACATGCTCTTCAAGAAAACATAGAAACACCATCGAGAGTAGGGAATAGAAAAGAAGAGGAAAAAAAGAAAAAAATACAAAGTATTATGGGAGAAAAGTAAGAAATTCCCTGCCATAACAAGCCTCATTCCAAGAAAAGGTGGCAAACACCCTTGGATGGGAAGCTAACTGTGGAAAGGGTAGCAACACCCCGCAGTCTAGAACAGCTAACTCCTTAGTTAAAATCCTCAAGATGTAGTTTTTAAGTCGCCTTCCTTAGTACACTGTATCCTGTGCTTAGACAGTTGTGTCTAGTCCCTATAGCAAACAACCTCCTCTACAAGTAATTCAAGTTCTTGATCTATTGGCTACGTCCCTGGGTACTCCTCTTCATCAGCAAACACTATTTGACATCATTGACAAGACAAAGCCACTCTTCATCGACAAACCTTGAGTGATGTGAGCTTTCATCGTACTTGAATGGGGATATAAGTATGGGTTGCCCTCATATATCTATCAACAAAGCGTGAGACGATAGAGAGGGGCCAAGCATAACTGATTTTCCCTTCAACCAACTCTGAGAGGTGAGGATTGAGGGACATTATAACACTAGTGCTAGGTATGTTTCCATTTCCCTATGCACACATGCAACGGCCTCTGCATCACCACACTGAGCATGTCCCTCTATTCTCTACGCACTGCATTGGAAGGCTTCTTGGCCTGCTATCTTCTCGCACCTATGCCAAATGGGTTGGGATGCACTGATGCCCCATCAACCATACACATTGGCATACTTTCTCTATGTCATTCCTCTTGTTGATTTCTCAACTAAAATAAACTGTCATTCGTTGAGACTATACAATCGAGGTGTGAGATAAGGGTTCTCCTTCCATCCTCTCTGAGTGACATGAGTCTTGGGGTGAGAGACTAATCTATCATTCTCACATGAGCATGTGTTGAGCTAAGTGTGATATTCTTCATCATCGAGAACTCAATGGGTCTTCATCAACAATGCCACCTCTTTGAGTGCTGCTATATGGTCCTTGCCATGTTGGATGTGTGTTATGGCGATCTTTGGTATCCTTGTGGACAACTTCGACCCCTAGCGCATCAACATGATCTACCTCAACCATTTGAATGGGCCAAGTGTCTCTAACCCTACCTCTTGCATTTGTATATATGTCATGTCTTAAGTGTGGAGACACAAGGATTCAGTTCATAGTCAAGTGTTAAACCCCTACACTACAAGGAATTGGGCAATTAGCGACGCCGATTAGCGACGGCGGATATCGACGTCGCTATTGGCGTCGCTATTTGCATCGCTATTGGCGTCGCTATTTGCGTCGCATTTGCAACGCAAATAGCGACGCCACAGGAAAAAAAACGCGGTCGAAACCTGAGCGCCGTTTTCATTTCTTTTGCTTCGACTTTTGAGAGCGAGAGCGAGGGAGAGAGTGAAGGCTTTGTGAGAGAAGAAGAGGAAGAAGACTTGCTACTGCCGCCGCCGCTGTTGTTCGCGAAGGAGAGGAGGAGCCCTCATTGCAAAGAGAAGCCACCCCACGCTCGCCATATCTCATTGGTGAGTCTCCCTCTCTCTTTCTTTTGCTTGTTGAAGGTTTAAATCGTTCTCTTTTGCTTGTTTAGGAGAGGAAATGAAAGAGAAGGAGAGGGAGAGGGAGAGAAAGGGAGAGAGGGAGAGGGAGAGGGAGAGAAAGAGAGGGAGAGTGCATTCTCTCTCTCTCTCTCCCTTTTGCTTGTTTAATGTTTAAATCACTTTCTTTTTTGCTTGTTTAGGAGAGGAAACGAGAGAGTAAGAGAGAAAGAGAGGGAGAGGGAGAGGGAGAGGGAGAGAGAAAGAGAAAGAGAAAGAGAGGGAGGGGGAGGGGGAGGGGGAGGAAATGAGAGAGAAAGAGAGGGAGAAGGAGGGAGAGTGCATTCTCTCTCTCCCTCTCCCTTTTGCTTGTTTAATGTTTAAATCACTTTTTTTTTGCTTGTTTAGGAGAGGAAATGAGAGAGAAAGAGAGCGAGAGGGAGAGGGAGGGGAAGGAAATGAGAGAGGGATAGAAAGAGAAAGAGAGGGAGAGTGCATTGTATCTCTCCCTCTCCCTTTTGCTTGGAGGATGTTTAAATCACTTTATTTTTTGCTTGTTTAGGAAATGAGAGAGAAAGAGAGATAGAGAGGGAGAGGGAGAGGGAGGGGAAGGAAATGAGAGAGGGAGAGAAAGAGAACGAGAGGGAGAGGGAGAGGGTGAGAGAGAGTGTGTTCATTCACTCTCTCACGACGGGTTTGGTTGTTTGTTGTTTGAATCACTTTCTTTTTTGCTTGTTTAAGAGAGAGGGAGAGGGAGGGGAAGGAAATGAGAGAGTAAGAGAGAAAGAGAGGAAGAGGGAGAGGGAGAGGGAGAGAAAGAGAAAGAGAAAGAGAGGGAGAGGGAGAGGGAGGGGGAGGAAATGAGAGAGGGAGAGAAAGAGAAAGAGAGGGAGAAGGAGGGAGAGTGCATTCTCTCTCTCCCTCTCCCTTTTTCTTGTTTAATGTTTAAATCACTTTCTTTTTTGCTTGTTTAGGAGAGGAAATGAGAGAGAAAGAGAGAGAGAGGGAGAGGGAGGGGAAGGAAATGAGAGAGGGATAGAAAGAGAAAGAGAGGGAGAGTGCATTGTATCTCTCCCTCTCCCTTTTGCTTGGAGGATGTTTAAATCACTTTATTTTTTGCTTGTTTAGGAAATGAGAGAGAAAGAGAGATAGAGAGGGAGAGGGAGAAAAAGAGAAAGAGAGGGAGAGGGAGAGGGAGGGGAAGGAAATGAGAGAGGGAGAGAAAGAGAACGAGAGGGAGAGGGAGAGGGTGAGAGAGTGTGTGTGCATTCACTCTCTCACGACGGGTTTGGTTGTTTGTTGTTTGAATCACTTTCTTTTTTGCTTGTTTAGGAGAGAGGGAGAGGGAGGGGAAGGAAATGAGAGAGTAAGAGAGAAAGAGAGGGAGAGGGAGAGGGAGAGGGAGAGAAAGAGAAAGAGAAAGAGAAAGAGAGGGACAGGGACAGGGACAGGGAGGGGGAGGAAATGAGAGAGGGAGAGAAAGAGAAAGAGAGGGAGGAGGAGGGAGAGTGCGTTCTCTCTCTCCCTCTCCCTTTTGCTTGTTTAATGTTTAAATCACTTTTTTTTTGCTTGTTTAGGAGAGGAAATGAGAGAGAAAGAGAGCAAGAGGGAGAGGGAGGGGAAGGAAATGAGAGAGGGATAGAAAGAGAAAGAGAGGGAAAGTGCATTGTATCTCTCCCTCTACCTTTTGCTTGGAGGATGTTTAAATCACTTTATTTTTTGCTTGTTTAGGAAATGAGAGAGAAAGAGAGATAGAGAGGGAGAGGGAGAAAAAGAGAAAGAGGGGGAGAGGGAGAGGGAGGGGAAGGGGAAGGGGAAGGAAATGAGAGAGGGAGAGAAAGAGAACGAGAGGGAGAGGGAGAGGGTGAGAGAAAGAGAGAAAGAGAGGGAGAGGGAGAGAGAGGGAGAGAAAGAGAGGGAGAGGGAAGGGAAGCAAATTTAAGATAATAGACTTATTGATAATGGTATGCAATGTGCTTTGCCATGGGCCACGTACATTGGTAACTCTTTAAGATGGCTTAAAAATGGTCAATTCCTTCATAATGTCCAAGTAGGGGATCTAATTGTGATATGCATAATTCATCGTTTTTGTATTAACTTTATAGGCATGCCAAATTAGAAATCATGCCAACTAGTCAACGAAAGGACTAAAAGAAAATGATACCCTAGCTAATGGTCATTAAGGTACTTCATCAAAATGAACCCAAAAGTATTGTTATAGAAGAAGAAACCCTTAAATTGAGTATAGGATAATTTCTCTTAGGTCTTATGACTATGAGTAGAATTGATTGAAATAAATTTTATTACTATAGTTATTAAATTTCATAGATGGCGCGCATTAATTTTAAAATGGATTACTTATACTCAAAGCCAAGATATAACAAATAATTATCTACCGGGACAAACAAATCCTTGAGCATGATACAAGGCCGAGATATAACATCGAAAAATCTCTCAACTACTATATACAATGCAAGATTTATGGTCAACTTGCAACTTGACGTACATCTCCATAAAGCTATCCATTTAAGCCTCCTTTGCTGTAATATAGATAAGATGGAAAACGAAGAAGGTCATATTGTTCAAGACCGCGAGACGTATCTTAATCAGCGTGTCCCATGTCCTTGCTCTCAATGTAAGTTGGCAATTAGATGAAAACGCCGATTGTCTATAGAACACGTACGACGATTTGGCGAGTTTCAATCTGAGATCATTGATCAGGCGATTGTGGATTTTCAGCAAATGGTAATTTGAAGTTAATATTAATCATGCATTGTACTCTCAAGCTAATTGAAAACCATACACAATAAGATTCGGTCTTGTTGGCAAATTTTCTATCCAGGGGGGTGATGTCTCGACCCAAGGGGGAGTGCACCCTTTGCGGCCAATTAGAAGAGTTCGTGGACGTGCAATGGATGGATTGCAGGAGCCAATCGACCACTCGCAAGGTCCATCTATACCGTCAATGCCAGAGGAGACAGACAACCTTCCCGACCTGCCTACAATCTTGGAGCCTGAGATGGAGGCAATGATTGATGCATTGATTCTCATGGATGTTGAGACATCTGACCCGCTTAGAGAGGAAGCATCCATACCATTATATGATGGGTGCCGAGTATCTCGGTTGAAGACATTGCTTGCACTCTTAAGTGTGCAAGCAAAATACGGTTGGAGCGATACGAGTGTGACTGAGTTATTCAGGTACCTTGCACACAGGCTTCATTGATTTTTTTTTTTAACAGTATTATTGCAAACATTTGTGTTTTTTCAAGGTGTTTTATGATTTTTTTCAGGTTATTGAAATATCATATATTGCCACCTGCAAATACCATGCCTGAGTCTCGTGATGATGCACGACATGTTTTACGAAAGCTTGGCATAGACTACAATAACGTCCATGCATGTATCAATGACTGCATATTGTTTCGAGATGAATACGAGACTATGGAGACATGTCCAAAGTGTGGTGCTCACAGGTATCGACAGGACTTGCAAGGGCAAACCATCCCTCAAAAAGTTCTCAGACACTTTCCGCTTATCCCCCGCATAAACCACATGTTTCTCACGTCTGCCATGGCAAGCTTGACAACGTGGCATGTGCAGAATAGGTCCACAGATGGAGCTCAACGAATATCAGCGGATTCACGCGCATGGAGCCACATTGACTCTACCTTCCCAGGCTTTGCGCGAGAGCCAAGGAATCTTCGGCTCGGTCTCGCCATGGATGGTGTGAACCCATTCGGTCTGCGCTCGACTTCTTACAGTGTGTGGCCTATAGTGCTTGTCAACTACAACATCCCTCCATGGCTTTCTACGAAGAAAGGACATCTCATCCTTAGCTTGCTCGTCCCGAGCCGCTACAAAGTAAAAAATATGGACGTGTATCTTCGTCCATTAGTCGATGAGCTTAAGATTTTGTGGGAGGAGGGGGTCATGGTGCAAGATATGAGCAGGCGGGATGGTCGACGGTCAGCCACCAACATTCGAGCCATTCTCATGTGGACGATGCATGACTTTTCGGGATTGGGAGAGTGCTCAGGTGAGCAGACCTTTGTTCTTGCTGGTAATATCTATATTTTATTTTATTCAATCAAGTATTCACTAGGTCGTGGATCGCCTTACAGGTCCGGTTACCTCAAGTTATCATGCATGTTCATTGTGTGGGCCACAGTTAGACTCCCAAAGGTCACGAACCATGAAGAAGATGGTATATCAAGGACACGCCGCTTTCTTGCCGGAGGATCATGAACTCAGGGAAGGTTTTCTTGGACGACCTCCAGCACGTATGAACGCTGCAAGCTGGTATGAGCTGAAAATGGTAAACCCGGAATCACATCCAAATGGAATGCGACGGTTCTCAGTTTTCTACGAGTTGCCATATTGGACCCACTTACAGGTCAACCACTTGTTGGATCCCATGCATATTTTCAAAAATGTGGGCAGCTTGCTATGGGACCACATCACAGGAAAGAGAGACACTATAGGGTCACGAATGGATTTAAAGGAGGTAGGTAAGATGGAGGCGCTTTGACCGTAGTCGAGTGCTGAAGGGGGAGTCCGGCTTCCTCGCGCTCCCTGGGTTTTGTCTACCAAAAAAGAGCGCATTATGAAGTAAGTAATCAAGTTTATCCGCACTCCGACGGGTATGATGCGTTCTCTCAGGTCCGCATTTTCTAAAGATGACCAAATGTCTGGGCTAAAATCCCATGATTGGCATAAGATATGTCAGGTTTGTGAACAGAATGGATTTTAATTAGCGTGGACATTTTGAAATTTGAAAAGTGACCATTATTCATAATGCTTTCTCATTTGTGGCAGTTTGTCTTACCGATCGCAATCGTGGGATGCCTTACTCCAGAAATTCGCGGGGCCATTTACAAGTTGTCGACTTTGGTGCAATGGATCTCACAAAAAGAGATTAAGACGTCCTCTATTGAATCCGCAAGGCGGGGAGCAGTTGAGACGGTCTGTCTCTTTGAGAAATACCTGCCCACTAGCATGCTCACGATACAAGTTCACCTTCTTGTGCATCTTGTGGACGAAGTGGAGATTGCTGGACCTGTCCATACGCGATGGATGTTCTTCCTGGAGCGCTTCATGAAAACCCTGAAAGGCTTTGTGCGACAACGAGCTCGTCCAGAAGGTAGCATGGCGGAAGGTTGGTTGGTGTCAGAGGCGTTAGTGCATATCTCACAATGGCTACCAACGGTGGAACCAGACAATGAAATGCTATGGATGCTGAAGGACGATGATAGGCTGACTGGAGATGTGGTGGTTGGAAATGGGGTAGAAAAAAGAATGGATGCCTCAATGGAAGAGAAGGTGAATCGCTTTTGTATGTTGCACCATGCCTCCATAGAGACGTGGCACGCCAAGTACCAGATTGCAAGGCAAGATCAAGAGGAAGCGCGAGCTGAATTCCGATACAGTACGCGTCACCGACCGATTCGATATCCCAAAGGCATGGAGGAGATGCCACAGTTTATGTCAACACGATGGTTGCATGGAGCCTTTACCGCAGCATCCAGCGAAGGGACAGAGGTCTCAATGGAGGAGTGGGAGTTCTCGAGGGGATGTAGTCCAAAGATAATGAGGGGTTTAGAATGTGTCGTATCTAAATTTGCTTGCTACATCTAATTTGAGTGTTTCAATGTGCAGTACAAAATATATAGTGCAGCGTGGTCACGCAGACGGCATTTTCGGGTGGAGCGTATTGACAAAATGCGCTCCACAATGGACTGTGGTGTCATGGCAAGGTTTGAGCAAGAGAGCCGGCGACGAGCAACGGATCCAAACACGGTTGTGGATGAGATAGAGTATTTTGGAAACTTGCAAAGTATTATTACGGTGGATTACCGTAGCTTCTCCATGATACTATTCGATGTGCAGTGGTTCAAAGTGGTACTTGGAGGAGCTGGAGCAACAGTTCGACGAGGTCCATCTGGATTTCTTGAAATAGATTCCGAAAAAAAATGGACGGATTTGCGCGACAGCTTTGTGTTGCCGGCCCATTGTGAACAGGTACAAATATTCATTTGCTTGCTAATTGTAATACGACATGGTTTATGTCACAATGGTTTGAACTCGCTTTGTAAGTGTTTGTGAACAGGTAATCTTCTATCCAAACCTCGACAACCTCGATGGTGGTATGTTATACCTTCAACTCCTCGAGGTGCGAGAGTATATGATCAAAGCAATGTTCCAGGCATAGATGAAGAAAATATGCAAATAGAGGGATCAATATTACAAGGGGTGGAGGCCACCGCAAGCTTGGAGCCCGCATCGGCTAACAATGATGGAAATACAGAAGTCGTAGAATTTTTTGAGAACGAGGCAGACTCGTTCTTTTGTGGTGACATGTCTATCGACCTTCCAGTGTATGCAGAGTTGTGTCAGGAGATTAACATGGGACCATAGAATACTTCATTCTTGGAGAATTGTATTACTCAATTCGTTGTTTAGATCTTCCATAAAGGTAGATAAGATATGCATTTTAAGAGAGATTTTTCAAAAATAATTTATATTAATGTGCTTTGTATAGTTTAAATTGATTATTCTAACATCATTTTCTATATGTGCAGGTATCGATATTTTCAGGATGAGTCAAGGGATGAGCGATGAGGAGTTTCAGGACATGATGGCACGCATGTCTCCAGATCAGCTCGCGAGATTCAGAGAGATGGCAGACCAGGAGCTGTCTCGTTCTTCGTCAGGGCGCTCTGCTAGATCAGCTTCAACGCGATCAGATGCTTCAGCTTCGAGCAGACGATCTCGACGCTCGCGACTTGGGCCAGAGGGAGGGATTGCGAGTGCAGGAGGATCAGGGGGGTGCTGCTGTGGAGACACGGACGTGGTGTCTCCGGCTCGTCGTTCAGCTGGAGCTGCGTCACCTCTAGGATTTGTCACACCTGTGGGGATGTCCACTCCAGTTACTCCTGCTTTTGCACAGTCGTCGGCAGATGGCACGCCTTTTGGTGGCACTCCTTTTGGTGGCACCCCTTTGAGTGGCACTCCGGGAGAGGGTACCCCCGTTGGTACACCAGATGTACAGGGGTCTCCTGGATATGCCCAGGAGCGTGGACGGAGATGGGAGAGGGCCCATCTTAGGCAGACTCCTAGGGGCTATGGATACCTAGTGGATAGTAGGTCAGGAGCCATCATCATGAATGATGAGGGGAGGAGGGTGATGGCTCGCATGAGCGAGTTGTGCCAACAAGTTTTTCGGCACAACGTCCTGGATCATTGGAGGAACATACCGGAGGGGAGCAAGGACTACATAGTAGCATCCTTGCACGAGGAGTTCCCGATGCCAGCCGCAGTAGATAGATTCTCTACGGGCTGGATGATGGATTGCATGCGTGCATACATGTCACATAGACGATCCGACGCACGCAAGGCAATCAAGAGTGGGTCTCCAAAGCCCGAGTGGTTAGATGCAGACGACTGGCGCCGACTGAGGGAGGAGGCTACAGATTCGCCAGGACATTGGAGTCAGCAGCGGGAGGCGGCGAGGGCACGAATCGAGGCCGGATCAGTGCATGATCTTGGGAGTGGCGGCCACAGGACATATTTGGAGGACTTTGTAAGTTTCTCTTTTGTTTTGCTTATTTGTTTTTTTGAGATATTCTTTGTACTGACAATCATGTTTCTAACAGTAAGCATTTTGTTTTCTTTGTAGCACTTCATTACAAATCACGATCCGCAAGGCCTTGAGACTCGATATGCAGAGAGGCACGGTCTTAGGGCATTGATCGACCGATTGTATAGACGCGGCGGCCCTGTAAGTCACTCATCTTTCTTGTCCGTAGTTACCATGAGATATTTGAATGCATTATTGTATGGTGGATTGATATGTTGTTTCTTTTTCTGCAGAATCCGTTTGATGCTCCTTTGCAGCGGGACGAGCTTTCGGGGGACGAGGATTTGTAGCTCGCCCTTGGATCCTTAGAGCTCACACACCTTTAGTTTTTAGTCACCTGATCTATGTAGACATTTTCTATGTATTAGTGATATCGTTTCATGATTGTACCAATCACATTTTATGCGATCATGTATTTATTTCATGTATCAGTTTTATGATTTCAGTATACATTCTTTTTGTTTGCAAACACTTTGTATGCAGCAGTGCAGAAACTATTTTGTATGGCTCTCATATAGCACACAGTGCTATATGTGGCAAGGCAACTTGCTGCCCTGCCACAAAAAAAAATTTCTCTGTTACCGTCGCTATTTGCATCGCAAATTTACTGCTTGCACCGCTATTGGCGTCGCTATGAGCGTCGCAAATTCTCTGCAACCGTCGCTATATGCGTTGCATATAGCGACGCATATAGTGACGATTCTATGGCGTCGTCAATAACAACGCTTTTTGCAACGACGGGGGCAAATTTTGTTGTTTGTATTTTCGTCGCTTTAAACGTCGCTATAAGGTCTATATCTTGTAGTGCTACTAATTAGACAAACCGGTATGTTAAGGCTTTAACTACGAGAACATCTCCCTGCACATCTTATCTGTATATATTTATGAACACCTCACTATCTGATTTTTAAATGATATCATGTTTTATCTATGTCGTGTTGAGGTCCCTTCCCCACCCAACCGTCATATTCTACCCCATCCCCAGGGTCTTTCCATGTGAGTTAAAATTTGACCTTACAGTTCTATTTTTCCCTTTGAACTTAACATTTTTCCTTTTTCATGCCCTCTGTTCCAAGCAACGATTACTCGACTATTAATTTTTGAAGAAATTTACAAGAATTTGACGTGTTTTCATGCGAATGTGTCTTTCTCACCCCGACACTACAGTTTGACATGATAGCCCTATTCTTTCCTTTCTCTCAGACATTTTTCGAGTATTTTCTTAAGGGTATTTTCTTACATCATCTTTGTTATTTTTCCATGTAAACACGCTATTTTCTCATCGACATGGTGTCTTACTTGGATAGCCTTGAGACACTTGCCCAACTAGACCTTTTTCCTTTTTCCTTCCCTTCATTTCAATCCACAAATTTTGTGTTATTAATTTTTTATTGTGTTTTTATATGTATTTTTTACATTTTTCTATGTGCACATATCCTCTTGCCACTGAAACCGTGTTCTAACCTCAGCCCTGTGGAACACCTCTCTCTTAACATTTTTCTTTCTCATTGCACTTTGTTTTGACTAATGGGTCTTCTCGAATTAATTTCTATTCTACTTTTCATGTGTATTTTTATCATTTTTTGCACGTGAACGCTCTTGTCTCTCATCAGATCCATGTTTTGATTTCATAACCTTGTCTATCTTATCAAACTCAACTTTTTTCTTTTTTCTTTTTTCTTGCACAAACTTTTGACAATCGAATTTTTCATTACTAATTTTTTATCCTATTTTTAGGTGAATTTTTTTACTTTTTCCATATGAATGCATGTTTTTCATGCCAACCATATCGAACCTACTACTGTCCATCCTGTTCCCTCTATCGTCTTGCTCAATTTTCCTTTTTATTACATATCAATCTGAGACCCAAAATATTTTTTAATGATTTTTCTGTGAATTTTTCATCTCATTACTCTATAACTCCACGCGAACACTTGGTTTTCACCTTGAAATGTGTGCAGTCAGGTTTGACATCTTGTGGTTGACCCACTCATGCTTCTCCCTGTTTGTTCATTCCCAGCACCGCAAGTTTTTTTACCCCACCCCGCCCTTGTGCATGAGACAGTGGGTTCCCAATTTTTCTTTTCACTTTTAAAAAAACAAACGAAATAAAAAATAATTAAAAACAAAAACACAAAACCAAAACACATTAAAAAACCCACCCATTCAATTCTTCCCACCCCCTCTTCTTCTTCCTCTTCCTCTTCTCTCTCTTGCTTCTCCTTTCTCTCTCCCCATCCCCCACCCCCACCTATGCCTCCCCTCTCTCCTCTCTCTCTCTCCCTCCATCCTCCTTCTCCCTCCCACCCCCTCCACCCTTCTTCCTTCCCCCCTTCCTTCTACTCCCCTTCACAGTCAGCCTTCCTCTTGGTTGCTACCTTCTATCGCCTGCATCCACCCTCACAAACACCTCCCCCCCTCCCACAACACCAACCGCTTGCGCTCGTGTTCGCCATTTTGTCGCCTCTTGCCCAGGTCACCACCCCGCTGGCCTCCCCTGTCCCTCCCTATGCCCACCCTTACAATGCCCCTCCTCCTTCTCCCCCCCCCCCCTGTGATAGACCTGCACTCGTTACGCACTCAACACGGCACAGAAAGGTAACACGATATGAGCTCAAGGTATACTCTTGTATTATTCAATCCAAAAGCGGGACAACATAGACACATCCCAGGACTACACCCTCGTGACGCCGCACATAAGAGGGTTCACCACTGGGCATAGGGAATCACATGTAGAGTGGAAACAAGGCAGGGCTTTGAGTCACTACTACTCCCTATATAGGTGCAATTGGTAGCAACGACATGGTATAGCTACAAAGCCCTTACACTCACCCCCGCTTATACTGGATTGCTGACCTCAGCAATCTAAGGGTAGCGTTTGTTATTTGACTCATCCGGGGTCTTAACACAGCTTTTTCTATCAAGCTGGTCAGTGTCTGCCGGTCTAAAGGACTGCGAGGTCTTAACACAGTCTATGCTATCAGACTGGCCAGTGTCTGCCGCACTAGGACATTGGGGCTTTTTATTTACTGGAGTTGTTTTTTGGATGGTTGCTACCATGCGGGTCCACCCTCGACTCGATTACATTTGAGGAGTGGGGCACGTTTGGATCTATGCTTGAGAACCGCATTATTGTTGAAGTACTGGGAAGGCTCAAGGGTCGTTGGAAGGAGCTGGGGGGTTCTCCTCGAGCCAAAGGGCGAAGGCATCCTTTCCGCGTTCGCGGGCCTCCACTTCTGAGATCCAAGTGGCCTCCTTGAGTGGACGCCCACGCCACTTGGTGAGGTATTCGGGGAAGCCTCTTTGTTCCCGGCGTCGGAGGAAGGCTTCTACTTCGAAGGGACCGTTGGAATGGAGCATTGGTACGCGCCGTCCCCATTGGTTGTCGGGATAGAACCTGTTTTGATTTCCTTGTGCTGTTCTTCTGCCTTCTAGGTCCACCAGTCGTTCGGCCATTCTCGTGGCTTCTGCTAAGCTTGTTGGCTCTTGTCTCTCCACATCTCTTCTCGCCCATTCTTGCATCCCAAACAAAAATCCATGTAGCTTAGTATCTGTATCCATGTTTGGTAGCTGCAACATGATCTGCCTATATTTGCTTACATATTCTTTCATCTTTCCCTGTGTTTGCTTGAGGTTCCTCCATTCATCTCTCACTTTGAATTTCTCCAGCTTTGGAATAAAGTAGTCCTTCAGTTCTTCCTGGAGCTCTTCCCACGAACAAATTGTGTGGCCGTGCTCTTGTTCTAGCAAGTACCAACTGGCAGCATCCTCCTCCAAGTAAATGGCTGCCACCTCCGCCTTCCTGTCTTCAGTAATCCGTGAATACTTTAAGTATCTGTCCACCTCTGCGATCCACTTCTTCAGAACCAAACCATCCCTCTCTCCCTTGTACTTGGCGGGTTGGGGCATCTTGAATTTTCCATAATCATCTTCTGAACTACTGCTATCTCCCTCTTCTTTGCGATGGTGCTTCTTCTTGTCTTTCTTTTTGCTTCCTAATTCTACTACTTTCTCCTTCTCCTTTCTTGTATCTTGTGCCCTCCTAGATGTCTCCTCTCTACCCGTTCTATCCATCTCCTCTTGCATTCGGTGTCTTTTCTCCTCTTCTTGTTGTTGAATCACCCATTCTCTATAGCCCTGCTCTACTTCTAGTTTCTTTCTCCTTTCTTCCTCCTCTTCTTTCATCTGCATGTTCCTCCATATCGATTCTAGCATGCCTGACATACCATCTAGCTGTCTTTCTAGCCCGGCCACTTTCTCCTCCTGGGCCACTCTCCATTCTTCTCCCCTACTCTTCTTTCTCTCCTCCAGTGTTGGGAGGGTGACGTTCTCCCTTTCGTCCTCCATGTGGTTGGTGGTGGTGTCGACGCGGGGAAGCTGCGTTTCGCCGGTGGTGGTGTGGGTCGTTACGACTTCGATCTCTTCGGGGCACTGGATCCTTTCTCCTGCTTCCGTGAGCACTCCTTCACTCCGAGCAAGAGTTGCTCTGATACCAAGTGTGATAGACCTGCACTCGTTACGCACTCAACACGGCACAGAAAGGTAACACGATATGAGCTCAAGGTATACTCTTGTATTATTCAATCCAAAAGCGGGACAACATAGACACATCCCAGGACTACACCCTCGTGACGCCGCACATAAGAGGGTTCACCATTGGGCATAGGGAATCACACATAGAGTGGAAACAAGGCAGGGCTTTGAGTCACTACTACTCCCTATATAGGTGCAATCGGTAGCAACGGCATGGTATAGCTACAAAGCCCTTACATCCCCCCCCCTCCCCCCCTTGCTTCTCCCTTTTTGTTCATTCCCAGCACCGTAAATTTTTTTACCCCGCCCCACACTTGTGCATGGGATGGGGGGGTTTCCACTTTTTCTTTTCATTTTTTTTAAAAACCAAACAAAATAAAAATTAATTAAAAACAACAAAAACACAAAACCAAAACACAAAAAAAAACCCACCCATTTGGTTCTTCCCACCCCCTCTTCTTCTTTCTCTCTCCCCATCCCCCACCCCCACTTGCTCCTCCCCTGTCTCCTCTCTCTCCCCCTCCATCCTTCTTCCTTACCCCCTTCCTTCTACTCCCCTTCACCACCAGCCTTCCTCCTGGTCACTGCCTTCTCCCGCTCGCATCCACCCTCACAGACGCCTCCCCACCTCTTGCAACACCAACCGCCTGCACTCATGTCCACCTTTTTGCCACCTCTCGCCCCAGTCTCGCCACCCTGCTAGACTTCCATGTCCCTTCTTGTGCCCACCCTTGCAATGCCCCTCCTCCTTCTCCCCCCCCCCCCCCCAATCCCCTCCACCTCTTCTCCCCATGCTACCCCACCCAGCAACTCCGCCCTTTCTTCCTCCCACCCCTCTACCCAGTCTGCCCCCGCACGTCGATTGTCTCCCTCCTCCTCAACCTCTCCCTCCACCCTCCTTCTCCTCCTCCACTCCCGCCTCCTCCACCACCCTCCCCCACCCCCCCACAAGCCCCCCACCCCCCCACAAGTCCCCGACCCCCCTTTTCACCCACCCCCCCACACACACCCCCTCCCCTTATAGGTCCCCCATTCCCCCCAGCTTATGTCCCATCTCAACACCACCTGAACCCACCTTTCCACCCGTGGTGCGGCCTTTTGTCACACAAATTACTCTGTGTGTGTGGTTTGTTTTGTGCTTTCCTTTATGAGCTGTTCACGTGCAAATTTTTCTTGGCACATGGGTGTGTTGTTCAAGTTATTGTTCACGCGCAAGGACACGTGCCTTGGTGTTGTTGCTATTTACACACAATGTAGTAGATCTTGATACACGCCTTTTCTGTAATTTTAAATTGCTATAAAAACAAAAGTACTTAAAAATCCAAGCAAACCATAAAAGTTCAAATAAATTTTGAAAACTTTTGGAAAAATAGCCAAAAAAAATCCAAACATTCATTGAAATTTTTACTCATAAATATAAGTTTAAAATTACAAATAAAAAATAGAAGAAAATTGAAAAACCTAATAAAAACTTATAATCTCCATTAAAAATCCCTAAAATTTTAAAAATTTATTAAAATTTTACCTAAAATTTTGAAAAAAATCCAAAAATTTTCCATGATCCATTTTCAACCTTTTTATTACTATTTGCACAAAAATAGCATCCAACAACCAATAAAATCAAATAAAAATTAGAAATAAAAACTATAAAATTCAAAATATATAAAAAATTTAGATGTAGTAATTTTTTCTCATGCTGTAAATTTTTCACTTTGTGGGATTGTCTTTTGGATTGCTTCATGGCTATGGTTTTCTCTCTATTATTTGATTTTTGTGTGATCTCATTCAGATTAGGGGCACCATTCACACACCCTACAGGTATTAAATTTCTATTTTATTTTTGGTACACCACAAACCACATTTAATTGTTAAAATGAACTAGTTGATCACTTTTTCATGCATCTCTGTGCTTAACACACATAATTTAAATAAAATAAAATAAACTCGTCGTTCACATTGTATGCGGCTTTATGTGCCACATACACACATTTTTAATTTGTAATAAAATGAACTAGCTGCATCTCTTGTACGCACAAGTGAAAAAGCACTCCACACAAACTAATTAGTAAAAAAATGAATTTTTGTTTAGAGACATATGGAGTCGACATCAAAGTCCGAGTTTGTTTAATGTACTGTAAACACGTAATAATTTTTCTTAATGGATCAAAGTTCGAGTTTATTTAATGTACTATAAACACGTAATAATTTTTCTTAATGGATAAAATGAACCATGGTTTTCATTTTAAGGTTGATCACCTAATTAAAAAATTATCCATTGCTAATAATGGGTAAAATTCACCTACCATTAAATTTAAATCCATCTTAATTGCGTATCTCTCATTTAATCAATGAACATAATATGTGGGAATGAGGGTGATGTAGTTTATTACTCAGTTTATGTGTCACAAACAAGCAATGATCAAGGGTACAATTAATTCTTGTTCATGCCATATGAATCCACACCCCATGCAAACGCACCCTTAATAGGACATCCTCGAGCCAACCATGTGAACGCACACTTGCCATGTCATCATAGAACCTTCTAGAAATATTTCATCTCATTGCTTGCATCATCGATGATGTCATCATGGAAGATTCTAGAAGATCTTTAGCCACCCTCCAACACCTATAAAAGGAGGGCCTCGCCATAGAGCTTCTTAGACTTGCCAATGCCAGTCTTGGGAGCTCAAGGATTCGAGACCTCCAAGTAAGTAACTTCGAGTTCCAGTTCTAGTTCTTGTCTAGTCATGGTATCTAGTCTTGTCTTGTCTCCCATTATACAGTATACTTTGCATGGTGTTTCAAAAGGTACAAGAGGTTTGGATAAGCATGCTTTGCATATTGATGTGCTAGGAAATAAAGATACATCTAAGGATCTTATCACATGGGATGCTTGTTTTGGATGTAGAAAGACAATTTGTCCGTGGAGTTATTACTTCATTGCATGCTCAATTTCATGAGTTTGAGCTTTTTGAGGCTACCAAAATATTTAGTCCTAGAGACTATCCAAAGGATGTATGTGGTATTTTTAGCATGGGTGCTATATGGATTAGGCCATTGTTGAAAAATTTTGGTGATGTAGTGAATGTGAACATGTGTAAATTGCAGTAGTATGAAGAGTTCATGGTAAAATTGAAGAGAGCATGTCCTGGAAAGAGTATGCATATGGCATGGCAGTTTTGTGAACATGATATTGAATGGAGCCAATCCTTTAGTGAGATGGAGAAACTTTGGTGTGCTTGCTTGGTCATTGTTGCAAGCACTATCAATTGTGAAAGGGGATTCTCCAAGATGAATTGCATTAAGTCCAATGACCATAATCGATTGAGCTTAGAGAATGTTAACAAGCTCATGTTTCTTTCTTACAATGGCATATGGGACCCAAGAGAGGTAGATTGGGATGCAATCTACTCTACTTGGGATAAGTTGAAGCCTCATCGAGATGTTGATATCCATACCACAATTTAGATAGATGTGCTCTCACTATGCTATCACTTGTATGGACTATTATAATTTCTTTTCTTTGTTGACTTGAGATTTGAAAGTTGTAATTTTAGCATACAATTCAAATAAAAAGATATTAGCATTGTTGTTAAAGCTTGTAAGAAGAGGGAGGCTTATGTCTCATATATTACTTTGAAGTTTGAAGTTTCTTGCCAAAGGCACTTTGAATAAATAGTTCATATAGGCTAGATACTAAATCTACCATTCTTAACAAGTCCTACACCTAGGTATGCCTCTCTCTTTCACATCAATAGTCACGAAGATTTTAAGTATAAATCTATGCCAAAAATATTATAACAAAGTTCATAAATTCCAATATGTGTAGTAAACATTGTAAGTAAAAATTGTCTCACACGTGAATTAGAAGTCTATGGTTGTTAAGTGGATTTTATTAAAAAGCTTGCTTGCATGAAGTTTGGATATTGAAAGGTAATATTTATTCTATACATCATTTGAAGGCCAAACTTCAAAAAGTGACCTTCAAGTCGAAGGGCAAGATCATAGACAGACCTTCCAAAGAAAATACAAAGTAACCCTTCAAAAATGAACATTGATTTTACTCCTATTGTCTTGTCACCTTGTAATCTCATAGAACGAGATCTTATCTAGCATTGTCATGTATCTTGTTCATCCCCATCGAGGGAGATCTTGTAATTCTAATATCTTGTATCCATACATATGGTCCTAGGTTGTCAAAACCTTCATATCCTATCGAGTCATGTTGTCTATACCTACAGTCTCGAATTGTGGGATTTTCTGTATCTTGTTAAGTTATTCATTGTACCTTTTGTGCCCCTATGTGGGATTATCTTAAAATCAAAATTCTTGTAACAAATCTTCATCTAGTCTAGTCTCTCAAGCATAGTCTAGTGCTTCCATAACAATTTGGCAAGACTACTTTCTAACCCTATTGAACATCATGGAGGTGGCCCTTGAAAGAATCGTGGCCTCCCTTCAAAACTTTCAACAAAAAAATTCAAGACTTGAACGAACGACAAGCGCAACTTCAAATAGAAAACCCTATAACATAATTTTAGTGAATTTGGGAATCTTTCAAGCCCCATTCTTCATTATTTAGAATATTGGGACTCCAAAAAGACATATTTAAGTTTCCCAAAGCTATCATGTGACACATCATTGAAAACCTTATGAAAAATGGAATCTATTGAGCTATTGAACAATAAATTTGGAGCAACCTTATGAGAGTTATAGCAAAGAGAAAGTTTTGACCATGAGTCCTAAACTTATGGAAAATTCCCAAATTCACTATGCACTTAGGCTCTGTGCTTCAAGAGATGCAAGACCTAATTCGAGACTTGCAAAACAAGAGAGGAAGTGATCAAATGATTCCGCGTGTTTATCAACCCCCAACAAGAGAACCCAAGATTGACATACCAAAGAAGTTAAATGGTGACCATTCGAAGTTCAGGGGATTCTTGCAACAAGTAATGCTCTATATCCGCATGCAACTGGATAGGTATCCAAATGATGCTTCCAAGGTGTGATTCATTGGGACTTTGCTTTGAGGTCAAGCTTTATCATGGTTTGCCCCAATCTTGGAAAAGAATATGCCAGTACTTCATAACTATGAGGCATTTCTTTGCGAGCTCACTTCCACATTTGGAGATGCAGACACTCGTCAAGTAGCATAAACAAAACTTTGGAAGCTACAACAAGGTAACCGCCCTGCCTCTGCTTATGCATCTAAATTTAGGCAATTAATATGTGACCTCACTTGGCATGAGGAGTATTTTATCAGCCAATTCAGATGGATCTTCGAGATTACATCAAGGACCTCATGCTTACTATGCCCAAGGCAAAAACACTCAACGATTATATCATGCATTCCATCCAATGTGTGATAATAGATTGTTTGAGAGGAAGCAAGAAAAATGAGAAGATTTAAGGCCTCATCAATGGAACCCAGCCCCAATCAGAGACCCAATCAAAGAAGAAACCAAGCTCGAACCGATGCAAATAAACAATACCAAATTCCAGCCCTGACCCCACAAGAAAGCAAAGATGAAGAGAGAATAATCTATGCCTATATTATGGAAAACCTATACACATCGCCCTAAATTTCCCAAATAAGAGAGCAAGAACCCCAAGATTTGATGCAACCATCCTTGAGCAAGAAAATGAGGATGTCCAGTTGTAAATGAGATTGTACAATCGGACCTTGATATAAGAAAGGGTCTCTTGATACCATCCACACCCATGGAAACTTTCTTTATCACAGTCTAGATGATCCTACTGAGAAAGACACTTTCCCTCAAAGCCCTGGTTGACTTTAGGGCCTCCGCATGTTTCATTGATTATGGCTTTGTGAATAGATACCAGATTCCAATACTCCAAAAGACCAATCCTGCACCCAGCTGAAGTCGTGGATGGAAGACCTCTAGCATCTAGAGATGTTACCAAGGAAACCCGACCACTCATGGTAACTCTTGGCAATCACATATCTCATGTATGCTTTAATGTCATATCCAGTCCCATAAATCCAATCATCCTTGGGATGCCTTGGCTAAAGAAACACAACCCAAAAATCGATTGGGTTAAGCAAAAGATTACACGTTGTGAAAATCAAGGAAAGTCGGCATATCTAGGAGCCAAAGCCTTTATGCACACAGCAAAGCAAGAACTGACCTACATGACATATCATATACCGGCTCAAGAATCTAGTAAGGACGAGTTAGCCAAGCTACCAAGCTAGTATCACGAATTCCAAGATGTCCTTGAAAAAAAGAATGTAGATCTCTTGCCTAAACATAGACATATGATTGTGCTATAAAACTCCATGAGGGGGATTAACCACCTTTTGGACCCATCTACAAGCTATCCCCTGATGAACTAGCTGAACTACGCAAGAACATTGATGAGAACTTAGCCAAGGGATTCATTAGGCACTCAAAGTCTCGTATTGAAACCCCAATTTTTTCGTGAAGAAGAGAAATGGGTCACTTCGAATGTGTAGATTATTGAGGACTCAACAAGATAACAGTTAAAAATCGATATCCTTTGCCATTGATACCAAAGCTCTTGGAATGCCTTGGAAAAGCCAAGATCTTCACAAAGATTGATCTACAAGAGGCTTACAATCTTATATGGATCAAAGAAGAAGATGAATGGAAGACAAGCTTCCGCACAAGGTATGGTCACTTCAAGACCTTAGAGCTTATCTCAAGAGATTTTTGGTGGTCCCAGATGTGGAAAGAAGTTAAGGAATATATAAAAGCATGTGATACCTGCAACAGGGCCAAGGTACCTCATCTCACAAACCACATGGCCTCTTACAACCCTTGCCATTCTAGCGCAACCTTGGTCTTCTCTATCCATGGATTTCATAACAGATCTTTCCAAATCGGATAAATATGACTCTATTCTTGTTGTGGTATATAGGTTTACAAAAATGGCACATTTCATCCCTACCATCAAGACCATCACCATAGGCACAGTTACCTCTAGACTCTTCCTCATATACATTTTTAGATTACATGGAATCCCAAATGACATCATCAGCAAACGGGGTCCCAATTCATACCTACTTTTTGGAAGAGCCTTTGCAACCTCCTTGGAGTCCAAGTTAAGTTATCCAAAGCCGATCACCCACAGATTGATGGTCAAATAGAACAAGTAAATCAAGTCTTGGAAGAATATCTCTACTACATTATCAACTACAATCAAAATGATTAGTTTGAGCTCTTGTCCTTTGCAGAGTTTGCTTATAATAATAATATCCACATATCTACAAAGCAAACTCCTTTCTTTGCAAACTATAGTGAGCATCCAAGGATGGATGTACATCTCTCCAATCAAGTAAAGAACCCTACCACCCGAGATAAAGCTCAACACCTAGCAAATATACACTAAGAACTCAAGCAACAAATCCAAAGGGCTTAGAATTAGTACAAGCACTATGCAGACCAGCATTGTCTCCAACATCCAACATACAAAGTCGACGATAAAGTATGGCTACTTAGGTATAACCTCTAGACAACAAGGCCCTCCACCAAGCTAGACCACTAAAGATTTGGGCCCTTCACTATAATAGCCCAGATCAACTCAGTTTCTTACTGACTCCAACTCCCCAACACCATGAAGATCCACCTAATCTCCCATGTTTCCTTGCTCGAGCCATACCATAGCTCACCACTAAAGGGGGAGAGATCTAATCCCCTACCACCTATCCAAATTGAAGATCATGAAGAATTTGAGATCAAGCATGTCTCTTAAACTCGAGGATCTCCCGAGGTCAATTGGAATACCTTGTTCACTAGAAAGGATATGACACCAATGATCACACTTGGGAACCTGTAGAATATCTTCAAAGAGCACCTCTCAAAGTTAAAGAATTTAACAAGAGGAATCCAATGAAACTTGGACCAAACCACCAAGCCGCTCCTCATGGAACTCGTCGCTAGAGGAGGGGGTGATGTCATGGACGTGCCATGATCAAGTGTATAGATTAATTCTTACTCATACCATATGAATCCACACCCCATGTGAACTCACCCTTAATAGGACATCCTCGAGCCAACCATACGAACCCACCCTTGCCATGTCATCATAGAACCTTCTAGAAGATATCATCTCTTTCATCATCAATGATGTCATCATGGAAGATTCTAGAATATCTTTAGCCGCCCTCCAATACCTATAAAAGGAGGGGCTCGCCATAGAGGTCCTCAGTCTTGCTAATGCTAGAGTCTTGGAAGCTCAAGGAGTCAAGATGTCCAAGTAAGTAACTTCGAGTTCCAATTCTACTCGTGTTTTCTTGTCACCTTGTAATCTTGTAGTATGAGATCTTGTCTTGTATCTTGTTCATCCTGGTCCCAAGTTGTGGGATCCTTCATATCCTATCAAGTCCTATTGTCTGTACCTACAGTCTCGGGTTGTGGGATTTTTTATATCTTGTTAAGTTATCATTGTACCTTGTGCCCTTACGTGGGATTATCTTGAAATCAAAATTCTTGTAATAAATCCTGCATCTAGTCTAGTCTCTCGAGCACAATCTAGCGCTCCCATAACATCATGTTGTTAAGTTTCAGTCTAGTCTTTGTTCAATTGTGTCAAGTGTGGTATATAGTGTCATGTTGATGCTTTCTAGGTTATAGTGTGTATATTTCTTTTTATTTTCTTGCTTGATACGAGGATCGGGGCACTTGTTTGTTTGTATTTCACGAAGCTATCGATTGCATGTGTGAGTAGGTCATGCTGAATTTTTGTCTAAGATGTGCTTGGGGTGGTCTTCTGTGTTGTGTATGAGCTAATACTCTATCAATATCTTACTTATTTTTTGTTCTAATATTTTGCAGGCTTCCTTTATATCTATCTGTGTGGTGTGTATTTTTCTTTTATCTAAATGGTACTTCAAACTCCTCCCCCAGTCCAATATCTCCATTAGTTAGTCAGGATTATTCTCAGTTGTCAAAATTGGACCTTATTACTAAGGCCAGTCTATCCCATTTTGTGGCTTTCTCATTGCCACTCATTCCTAATGATCCTACCCTATGTTGTGAATTTTTAACCACTTATAGCAAGCAGTCTAGCTCTATTCGTGGTACCAATGTTCTAATGGCACCTTGAGGATTACGCAAGGCTTTGTGTCTTCCCTATCATGGGGAAACCTTTCTAGTAGCCCACCAGCTCTTTTCCAATGCTAACATTATCAAGCTCTTACAGAGACAGACCAAGGACTTATTGGATGCTAAACAGGTCATCACTACATCCAAAGTTTGTGTCTCCATGATCTCTGATCCCTTTTGGAAACAGTTGTGTCAATTCCTTCAGGACAGGTTTATGCCTGCCAAGACTCCATCTAATTACATGTCCAAGGAATTATTCATTGATTTTAGAATGATGCTCAAGGGCATGACCATTGATTGGAGTTCATATCTCCTTGCCAAAATGGATCAACACTTTATTGTGACTAGGGGTAACATGATTAATGTCACATATGGTTCTTACTTGTATGTTTTCTTGACACACTCTAACCATACAAAGAAAATTCCACCACCTCCTGAAAATCCTCCCGTGGTTTCCCCTCCTTCTATTGAAGATTCCAAACTTATCCCTAAAAATCATGACTCCCCTCCTCTGATCATTTAGAGGAAGCACTCAAAGTGTGTGGCTAAAATAGTTATTGCCTGAGTTCCTCTAGTGTTGATCCCTGCTACATCAAGCATACCCTTCCTGCATGCCTCTAACATCTTCAAATTTATTTAGGGCACACCAAGATGGTAGTTGCGACACACCAATTCCTTCTTTGCATTGTCTAGTGGCAGAAGACACCATTCCTTTCCATAAAAATATCAGCTACAGCTTGTGTTCAACAATTGTACTCTTCTTTCCATGAGGAGATGCAACACTCCAAGAAGGAGTACATAAGGCTAATAATGAGCTTGTCTTAGCTAAGGAAACTCTTTCCGATCTTTTCAAAAAAATGGAGTCATAGACTAGAATTCTAAGAGCCCAAAAAGTGGAAAACTCCTCTTTGCATGCTCAGTTGACTAAAGCAAAGGCTCAAGTAGCTACTATCAATGACGATAAGGATCATTTTTTTAGGAAACCCAAGAGCTTAAGCTTTAATTATTGCCCAAATAGTGGATTTACAATCAACAATTTGTATAGTTGAGCATCAGAATACCCAGATTGAGGAGTTAAAAGAATAGTTGGCTCAGCTATGCTCCATTCCTCCAAGTCCTAATGTACCATCTTTATCAGCTATGAACTTGGTTACTCTCCAATGTAATGCAACCTTGAGTCATTTGTTTCAAGCTAAGGTGGAAAGACTTTAATCTTGAATAGACCTTTTGTGGTCTTGTTTTGAGCAGTTTATGGGACACATCCTGCCATATTATTTTCTTTGTGCATGTCGAGAATCAGAGTTGCAGCAGGAAAAAAGTGTGCACAAGAGGGAGATAGAAGCTCAAAGTAAAAGAACAAATTTTTGTTTACTAAGTTGCTCAAGGTACAACTTGGATACACTCTATCTCAAGTTGGATAGTGACCCATAGGCTATTTATATACCATCTACCTAGCTAGGGTTAGGGTTTCCCCTACCCTTTAGGTTATTCACACCTATATGCCCTCATACACCCTTGCTTACGATGGGTTCCTATGCCTATCTTCTAACACCCCCCCTCAATGCCAAGGTGGCATTGGATTACAAGGCATGTAAGATGCCCCCCCCCCCCCCCTTAAACAAACGGGATGCCTTTATAAATTAGGCTACAAGAGTGTTTTTAGGTAGATGGTTTAAAGACTCAAAAAATTCTATCTTCAGATGGATTGGAGGCATAATTAGCCACTAGTTCTTTAGGTACATCAGGAATACTAGTGATATGGCCTTTCTTGCATTTGTTACATTTCATTTTTTTGGGATATTTCTTCCAACAGTTGTTTACAATATGTCCTTTTTTCTTACAGAAAGAACATCTAGTGAGAACTGTATGTACCAATACTTGAAGTTGAAGATGCCTAACTGGTGATGCCTTCTTTGTGGTTCCTCTTTTCTTCATCCAAACAAGATTGGATGGTACTTGCCAATGCAGGATCTGCAATGTTGGTAAGAGTGGTTACAAGGGTAGGAAACATCTTTTTTTACAGGTTTTAGGAGAATAGAAATAGCATCTTCTTCATGTATTGGAGCTTCTACTGAGGCAAGCTGTGCCATAAGTCCCTCATGTGAGAAATGAATTTTCCCAAGTCTTCTCTTGGTCTATATTCCAAGCTAAAGAATTCAATTTTAAGGAAGATTTTAGTATTTTTACCAGTAGCTCCATAGAGCTTTTCAATCTCATCCCATTTTCCTTTAGCATTATTTAGTTGATCAACATGATGAATTAAGGACTCATCTAAGTGTAACATGATGATTTCCTGGGCACGTTGGTCATCCTCTACATCAACCAGATTTGCAGAGTTTACAACTCTACTGCCTTGAATGAGAGGCCAATACCCTCTCTCCATCATCTTGTACTCAAATTGGAACCCTAAATAGACTGCAAATTTGAGGACAAACATCAACATATGTGGTGGCCATTGGGAAGGTCTTACCACTTGCTAGAACAAGGGCAATGTCTAGTCCCTTACAAGCTTGCCACTGAATGCGGAAGCAAGTCAAACACTTGATATTAAATTGTAATGAGGAGAAAGGCTAAAAATCGTACATATGTAATATTTCAAAATATGACTTTGGAGGTCCTTTCTTATGTGCAATCTTCTTCCGAGGTTTAATGGTTTTTTTAGGCTTCAATGATCTGAGCCTAGACTAGACTTGAGGCTCCTCTTTGTGGTATGGCTTAGTGGATGAACCTTGTGTTGGACAAGGATGGTCTATGATTTCAATGCTTGTTGCTAATGATTCCGAGGAGAGTACAATGACACTCATCCCTCTGATTTCATTGACCAGTGTACTTGAAAAAAGTCACTCAAGATATGCAATACAATTCTAGTGTATGATGGTCTATGTGTTTATAAGTGTACACATAGCCTTACAACTTGAAGCAAAGCACTCAGTTGTTTTAATTTCCTGATAAAAACATTCATATTGTGTAATTATTAGTAGCAATGATGATTAAGCAATGTGCCTTAGTGCTTACAAGCACTCATCTGTAGCCCATGTTGCTAGAGCTGGTAAATGTCAATCTTGATAAGCTTGATGGTAGCTTTCCAAGTGCATTAACCTCTAAGATTAGGCTCCCAGATTAGTAACTGACTTAGAGGGAGTTAAATCGGTGATTAAAATCGCTGTTAATGACCAAATATTGAGAAATCTGAAAGTTGAAGAAGCTTGAAGCTTCTTGGCTATGGTTGCTAGGAAACTGACAGTTAGGGTTTGGCTTCTAGCAACCAATAGAGATCAAATTTCCCCAAGCCCTCTTAGGGGGAGATGGCTCACTAGGGGGGATATGAAAGCCCTATGGTAGCCACCATTATTGCACCTCCTACAACTCGTGTTGCTATACACACTGCCTGCATGTCTAGAACTATGCCGTTCTGACAAAAAATGCAATGACGTACTCCTATCTACCCAATGTCAAGATTTGACCTACCACACAGCTGTGCCCTGAGGTGGAGAGAAGGTTTGTAGAAGATGGCAGGAGTTGAAATGCCCTCCTATGCATGCAGCAAGTCCACCAAGGTCAAGGGGTTCAAAATAGGCTATGGAGGTGAAGAAGATGGATGAAAAATGGAGTTCTTTTTGTGCACTTAGTGGAGTTGAGATTTGAGGAAGCTGAAGGGATCAAAGGAGGCTCCGATACCATGTGGAGAATCAGAGTTGCAGTAGGAAAAAAGTGTGCACAAGAGGGAGATAGAAGCTCAAAGTATAAGAACAAATTCTTGTTTACTAAGCTGCTCAAGGTACAACTTGGCTACACTCTATCTCAAGTTTGATAGTGACCCATAGGCTATTTATATAGCCTCTGCCTAGCTAGGGTTAGGGTTTCCCCTACCCTTTAGGCTATTCACACCTATCTTCCCTCGTACACCCTTGCTTACAGTGGGTTCCTATGCCTATCTTCTAACAGTGCACTATCAACAACAAAATCTGGTCCTTTACATGAAGCTATCCACTGTAGATTTGCATCGTCCAAAGGATGGATGGAGTCGTGCTTGTTTCTCGGATATCTTAGCAGAAGTTGCCCAAATGATGAGAATATATATTGGTATGTGAGGGACATTATCTTGCAAGCTATTCTTTATGTCACACACTTGGAGTTGCAGATGGATGAGATTTTTCAATGCCTATTCCTTCAAAGTGGATGCATGTCCTAAAGTTTCTTAGCATTCCATGATAGAGTATGTGGTATTGAATTAGAGACAACTGAAAACTCCTACATGATTACAACATACTAACCAACTAAAGGATGACCTTTTAGCCCATGTTTCTAAACAATCCCCTTTTGGTGCCTCCTTCTTTGAAGCTTACAATTGCCGCTCTATTCTAGGTCCATGAGTGCCTCCTTCTTTGAAGCTTACAATTGCTGCTCTATTCTAGGTCCATGAGTGCCTTCCCTTGCTTATTATCAACAAATGGCCCATAGATTAGATTCTTATCTATCCATGCTTCAAACAACTCTCCATGTTATTTCTCCTCTTCTTTTTCAACCACAAGGTGATCCCCAAATTCCTATCTTTACTCATTGCGTGTTCCTTGTGGATCGTGTTTTCTCTCCCACTCCTCCTTGTCCTCCACCATTTGCCACACTCCTTTCCACTTTTTCAGTGTATTTCCTAACTCCTCTCTTATCTGATTTAGTCAAATTACTTGAATCACTATCTTTAACCCTTTCTTCTTTTTACGATTTTGCCTATCCATTCCTTTATCCCTTGATACTTGTTCCTCTTCCTTCATCTACAACTTTTATTCCTACTCTCCCCTAAGTTGGTTAGTAGCCACTCTAGTTTTGATTTGTAGATACCAAGATAAAAAGGGTGGAGCCAAATTGATTCATTGACATGATCTCAAATTAATTGGCTTGTGATTCAAGGGGATTAGTAGACTTCTATCTAAGCTTATTAGAATTATTTGTAGTTTTCCCAGATCTATTATCAATCTACTGATCCTTCAGTTAGATTAACTGCTCATTTTTATTGGTACCTAACGTACATGCATTGTCATTCTCATAATGATCAGAATCCAGTACCAAAGTTGTGTATGAATGCCAATGTGGATGTTGATCCCCATCAGTTGGATATCTTGTATTTCCATGCTCTTTGTCTTTCAAGCAGGTATCTTGTCCTTGTGGAGAGGATGTGTTGTAAAAATTCTTTCAAAATCTGCCCAATATATTTGTAGATGAATCCCTTTCCATGGATAGGTTTCTCCATAGCCAAAGCTTGCTCAAGGATCCGTGTTTCTCAACACCAAAACACTCTCAATCATTCTTCAAAAGAATCATTCACAATCTCAATTTCACAAATAGAAAGAAAGTAAACCAAAATAGAGGCAAAACAGACCCTATCAAAACCAAACAGACACGTTACAAAACCTATCAGAACATTATATCTCAACCAAAAACCATCATGAGCCTCCCAAACATACTCAACCCATCCCAACACACTCCAAAACACTTCCAAACTCAACAAAAATTAATCAATCCATCATAAAATCAACCATTCAACTCAAAAAAGCAACAAAAATCAGCCCAAAAAATAAGTCAAAATCACAATCATACACTAACACTAAGTATATAGAGGTTGTCATGAGTAGAACCTTGCTAAGTGTAAACATGGAAAAAATAACCATAAAAACTAGAGGCTGTCACAAGGCCTGACTAAGTGTGCAGAGGCTGTAGTGCAAAGGTTACATGAGGGTTATAAAGCTTATTATTGGAGCATTAATGTAAGTACATACAAGGCTTTAAAAAGTATGTTTGAATAGTGGGAATAAAAGGACTAATGAGGCTTGTCCTTCTGCTCTTGAGTGTCTTATTCTTCATAGTCTTCTTCTTATTTGGCACTTGCTAGGTAGGCCTTCTGTGATCTTTTCCTGGCATGACAAAAATTTTCAATGTGTCCCATCCTTTTGCAAAATTCACAGACAATATCTTTCTTTCCTTTGTACTTGTTATTGACATAGAGAACCTATTCTTCCTTTGAAGTGCTTGCTTCTTCTTTACCTTTGAACTTTTTCTCTTCTTCTAGGAGTGATACTTTGATATCTATCAACTTGGGATCTGGCATATTAATTAGTGTGGTGGAGGCATTATCAAACTCTAGAGGAAGGCTCTTCAATAGAACTCCAATGCATACATCTTCATCCATTTTTAAATTAATCCCTGCAAGTCAAGCTAGCAAACTTTCCATATAATTAAGATGGGTTGTAAGGGATGTATTAGCCTTCATATCCAACCTAAAAAACTCAATCAACAATCCATATTTTGAAGATTTGGATTGGGCACCAACAGTGTATCTAACTATTCCCAAGTGGCATGAGATGTATCACATGTGTCTACATGGTGGGTATAACTATCATCAAGCTCAAGCTTGATGATTGCTCGGGCTTTTTCATCATTCTTTTTCCATACTACTACAAGAGCAGCATCTCTAGGTCTCTTCTCTTGACCACTAGTTATTGACCAAAGGCCCTTCTACATTAAGATCAACTTGATCCTTGTTTACCAAGTGTGGAAGCCCGTTCCTCCTTTGAAGCAACATGATGGTGAATATTTTCCCATCTTGGATGGTAGGAGCAGTAGCAAATCAGCACCAAAAATCTCAGATTAGACTAGTTACAAACGAGTTGCTTGGATGTGTCAAGAGACATAAACGCCAAGAAGCACTAATGAGTATCAAAAGATACTATGATTGCTTATTGATCTTGATGTTGAACTTTGATGGTTGAATCTTCCCCTCCTTGTTGATTTGATGTATCAATCTTGCTAGAATTTTAGTGGTATAGTGGATCAGAGTGGCAGTGGGTTGGTTGAACTGAGAGGAGTGAGAAAATAGAGTGAAAAAAGAGCTTGGGTGAAATTGGCTATGGTTGCCTTTAGGGTTTCTATATAGAGGCTTGATTCAGCTCATACAAGCAATTATTTGACAAAAGATTAGATGAGGAGAGAGCTTATATAGTAATCTTCCATTGCCCTATGGTCACAGGACTGATCGCAACCTAAATCCATGGCGAAAACTGTGCGACCATTATTGGTGTAGATTTGGACAACAAATGAGAAAAAATGAAATGCAAGGATGTTAAGAGCTTAATGTCATGAATTGATGTGCCAAGAAGTTGTGCCAAAAGCAGTGGAAGAAGTCTCCAGAAGGAATCATGTAGAGATATGGCTTCTATTGAGAGATCTAGGAGCTCTAAGAGACCAGGGTACTGTGGCTGGCTATGGCAAACAAAGGAGGTAAAGTGAAAATGGAGTGAGAGATGAAGGCATCTACTAGAGCTAAGCTATTTGGACTGAGGTTGTGGGAAGCTGAAGGAACATTAAGTTGAGCTAAACAAAGTTCACCATGGTTTTGATACCATGTTGAGAAACACGGATCCTAAAGCAAGGTTTAGCTATGGAGGGTGAAAGTCAGTGTGGCAAGAGACATGATGACTAAGACTAGACATACTGACTATTATTCAAGTGAATTAGGTTCCAAGATAGATTACTTGGACTCATAAACACAATCTTGAGTAAAGAAAGACAATATTGAAAGTATAAAGTACAATAGCATTCATTCAAATGATTATCAAGTACATTGCTTTATAGTTCCATGATGGTAGCACTTTTCCAATTGCATAAATCTCAACAGCAGGAAGTTTTTTGATGGTTTGAAGAGATTTTGGTTTGAGTTGTAAGGTTTTTATGCCTTCTATAGACCTTCTGTAGTGTTTTAAAGAGCTTTTGTATACGACTTATAAGCCTTTGTTTGCTTCTTTATGTGTTCTGATGGATGGATGTTTAGCTTGGGGAATGTTTTGCAATCTTGAAAGAGGAAGAATACAAGCTTGAAATAGCTTGAAGAAGTAGAAGAAGTAGTTGAAGAAGACTTGAACTGAAGACTACAATGACAGTGACAGTAGTGAGCTTCCAAGGGACACTGTAGTGTCTCTCGTGACTCTTCATATCAGGCATACCTCCTAGGAAGGGTATCCACAACCAAGAGAGGATTATTGAGATTAATTCTTGGTTATTTCAATGTAGTATAGAGAGAGAGTATATGTGAGAGAAATAGAGTATGAGAAATAGCCAATTTTTATGAGAAACATTGTATCTACATGAGAGAGAGACTATGAAAACTATGAAGATGATGAAAGATGAATACTATGTAATGAATTCCATTCAAAGTTTATTTCCTTTATGTCATTTTGGTTCTTTGATGGTTTCCATGAAGAATATGTTGAAGATTTGTTGTGATAAATCTGTGGGAGATTTGCTATATGATATTGCGTGAAGATTGGTGTTGTTTTTCTTCTTGTGGTTGATTAAAGTATGAAGAACATGCTTGTTGGTGTGACAATATAGATTTTCTTGTAGTAGATTTCCCATTTTTTTGGGTGTTCCTATTGGGGCTCCACTCACCTATGCATGGAGGGAATTGTATCCAATCTTGTGTTGTACATGCTTTCTTCTATTCTCTTCTCTTTTGCAATTTGTATTCCATGAATTTTGTGTCAATAATTTGTTGTTATGTGGTGAAGGTCCTCAACAGCTTTTATTACCACATACAATTATTTTTTGTTACTCCTTCAACTACTCAATCAGAAGAAGGCAACAAAAGAATAAGGCTCATGTTCACTCTTCTTCAATATAAATGCAAGCATTGATCAATATGCCATGGTGAGATTGCTCCTCTAGGCCACATCACTACCAGCACATTACTTTAAGCTACTAGAATTGTGAGATTGCTCCTCTAGGCCACACCATTACTAGCACATGGTTTTGTACTACTAGAAGATATGAGTGCTAGTAGGTTCACAAGAAGCTGTAGCCAACCTTTCCTCCAGATTACACCCCTAGCTATAAGAGCATCACTAAAAGCTTACATGATGACTGAGTCATGCCTTGAGAGATCATTTAGACCATCCCTTGGCCAATGAAAGAGAAAGAAAGTGAGCCATAATAAAATACCAACCAAAATGAATAATTTATTTTTAAAAACAAACGCAAGACGAATAAAATGAATAAAAAAGAGCAAAAGCTCCACTATACAATAGGTTCACCCATAATCACATTACATAGGGGCCTTCAAGTTGGGTACATTTTGTTGCATCCCAATGCCGATGAGCTCCATTCCCAACCCCTTATCCCTTCCCCACTTCATAGATAGGGAACATCAAGAACAAGACATCCTAAGGCCATTGATAGGCCTATCATCTTAAGCTTTGCACCACACCTCCCCTTGCATCAACTAAGTCCTCAAGTGTGGGAAAACACTCCGAGCTTGCTTAAGGCTTATCCCATCTCCTAGTTGCAATCTCAATTTCACAAGCAGTCATGGCACAATAAGGCAGGCATACATCGTTAGGGAGTACACATTCTTTCTACTATAGGACTACAACTTTAGATCTACTAAACCAACCCAACATCATTAGTGGCCCTCATCATTTTGCTCTTTTCCCTCTTTTCTCCAACTGCAAGCTAACTCCTAAAGACCTATTCAAGAAGCTAATTTCCATAGACCAAGAATGATTCAAGTAGTATGATTTGAGTGAGGCATGAGCATACAACTTTGGTTCAACAAAATTGGAAAAGGTTTGTAAAACAAAAGTGTATATACAAAATGAGAGAAAACTTATTTAGGCCAAAAAGATGGGAGGGTGCCCAATAAATCAACGCCATATATAAAAACTCAGAAATAAAAGGATAAGCTCATTTTGATAGTATGCAATCTTGTGGAGCTCTCTTTTGGGGACACAAGAGTGTCTATCAAGCACTCGTATATCTTGGCAAACAATTATGTTGATCTATTTTGAGGGAGAGCCGAGCTCAATCCCATGCAAATTGTAGTATGATTTAATGAGGGCATGAGCATTAAAAATTCGCTCAATAGAACTAGAAAGTATCTGTAAAATAGAAGTGTATGCAAAAAATGAGAGAAGATAGGTTTAGGCAAAAAAGATGGGAGGGTGCCCAAGAAATCAAAGCCATATATAAAAGCTAATAAATAAAAGGATAAGCTCATTATTGTGGTGTGCAATCTTATGGATCTCTCTCCTTGCTTGCTTCCATCTTTCTTGAGAGAGAGAGGGGGAGGAGGGGAGGGGAGGGGAAGGAGGGAGGGAGAATGTGAGGTAGATGAGGGACCAATGTGGGTGAAGCTCTTGTTCTTCTTCTTTCCAAACCATGTGTGGCAATCGAGGCTATGGAGTTTACTCTTGCTTGAGATGCACCATTTGCATCATGGAGCCATCAATAAACCTTTGTAGATAGACTATAATGAAGAGGTAAACTAGTGAGTTTGTTATGTCACTCATGAGAGTGTACAATGATTATGTGAGAGGTCGATATAGACATGTTGCTTGGAGCACTTGAATCAATACCACACTGCCCAAAACTTTTCCAATGTCTAGTCAACACAAAAAAAGGCCACCATGTGTTGGACTCCTAGTTGATGCACCACTCAAAACTCAAACTCTTGTATCAATAAAATCGAATGAGCTAAGTGGCTAGCAAAATTTTGTTGTTTGACCAAGTACACTAGGAAAAATGATTAACATGAACAAAAAAAGGATGACCCAAAAGATAATACTAGAATTTCTTAATAAACTACACCATTTCCAAGCACTTTTGCTCAATGAAGGAGTAGTTTTATTCCATCGAAGATAAATGACTAGCATAATAGATAGGCTAGAACCCACCATTAGAATATTCTTTGTATCAAAACACTCCCACTTGCACTATTTGAAGCATCAACAAAAACATGGAATTCTTTGTTTCAATTATAAGGAATCGAAATAAAGGCTTTGGAAAGCATCAAGCATAGTTGCCTAAATGCCAAATCTAACTCCACATTCCACTAAAAGGTAGATTTTTGAGCACGAGCCAATTTGTTCAAAGGAATTACTACATGACCTACAATTATAGATGTCAACCATGCCAATGAACTTTCCCTAGGAATCAAAGGACCATTGATGGAGAATTGGGAATCTCTACCTCCATCATAGCAACCACCTTGTGCTAGCTTGCTGCATTTCAAGAAATCACATGTCCCAAAAGTATTCCTTCTTTCACAATTAATAAACCACTATTGAAAATGGAGAAGCATTACACCAAAAAATTCAATTCATCCAAAAAAAACTCTCATGAAATTGATCAAGTAGGGCCCAAAGATCTATATATCTTGCTCCAACGAGGCCAATGCATTCTTCAAAACCACATGACAATACACATAAACATTCTCCAAGTAGTAATAAAAGTCATCTTTGGCTAATCCTTTAAAGCCAACCAAACCTTTATGTGTGATCTAAAACCATTAAGAAAAGATTGCATTTCATGCCAATCACCATAGAAGAGATCCACTCAGTTCGATCCACACGAGTAATGAGTCTAACACAAAGCAGACAATCCAATTCTTCCTTCATCAATTTTTCCATGTGGGGATTCATCTGATAACCTTGCATTACAAATTAGAACTACATCTGGTTTTAAGAGAATATAATGTTGATAAAATCTTGAATCCAATCCTTACATGTCCCCTAACCCCAAGCAAAGTCATCCTTGAACTTTGAAAGTAAATATATTAGCTACTCCCAAAACTCTGGATCCAAATGGATGCACTAGTCTTAGCTAGCTTGGTTTTCCTAGTGCCAAGCTATGCCATAGCTAATTCCTCTTCTAGTACCCTAGTGACTTTCTTCAGTTGAACCTCAAATTCATGTTCTTGATGTAGGACTTTGGCTATATCAGAGACAACTAAAGCCACTACATCTGCATGATCCTCTACATTTTATCGATACTCAATATTCAGCCTAGTAGGTACAAGAGGATGTATGAAATCTGAATTCTTTCCTAAATACTATGGACTAATTTGAAGGACATCTATTAGGTAGAGGAGTACCAAGTTAGCATTGGCCACTAGAAAATTCAACCTCTTTATCATCATCTAGACCTTTACTTGCCTTGGATTGCTTGGGTTTGTGCAATTTTTGTGGTTATTTGGCCTCATGGTTCTAGCCTATTGTTGGCATCCCACACAATCCCAAGTCCTTCACCCATGGCATGGATTCTATGACTCAATCTTTTGTGTGGCAAAAACAAGGGTAGAAAGGCACAACCTCATCACCAATGTGTTTTTGATGTAAAGAGAAAGAGGGGAGGTGCATAGAGGCTCTAGAACGTACGGGGAGAAAAAGAAAACGACCATGTTCACTATCTTCGTGACCATAGGTAGTAGTAGGTGACAAAGGAATATTATTGAGAAAAAACCTAACTTTGTTGTGACTACATCACAAAGTCAAGTGATCTTAATCCCAGTTGGCTAACTTGAGCCTTTTAAAGAAGGAGGTAATCTTCTCCTATATGCTCCATGTTTAGGATTACCAAAGAAACCTACAATGGAATGTTGGAACTGCAAACTACAAATTATGTTAGTTCCCATTCCACAATCAAAATTCCCAACAAGTACCTACCATGATGATATGTACTCTTGAGCTACTATCCAACAATGCATCATTGATGACCCAATCCTAACATCACACAAAAATTGTCATGATTATTGGATTTGGTTGGCAGAGGTCATGGCAATACCAACTCACGCTAAACTTTCTTTACTTCATCCAAGAGAATTGTTGCAATCATGACTATCATCTCTTACACCAAAAGGGCAAACCAATTTGGCTAAAGAATTTTGAGAAGATAATCTCAAAAGGTTGGGACCAAATCTAGAAGTTGACCCAAAGGGATACTAATAGAATAAAGCAAAAGAGTAGATTTTGCTAGCCATAGTAGTTCATCTATTTGATCAGGTAGGTTTAGAGCTTCCACCATAGACCACAATCCCTCTGATTATCGTGGTCTATCTTCCATTGAAACAAGAATCCCCTATGGATCTGACCTGGCTACAAGGGCAGCTGCAAACCATTTTGCCACTTGATGCTAGAACCAATTCCTACTAAACCATGAAACACATGTTGGCTTATCAAATCCTAGCTTTTCTCTTTTCTCAAAGTAGCTAAACACATTCATGATAGGATGTATCTCTTTCAGCTCCATTGTGTGCTTACAAAAGGGGTATTTGTGCCTTGTCTTTATCCATCTGCTTCTTAGCATCATATGCTTGAGCCTTCAAGCACTCTACCTACTAATACCCCTACTTACACATAGAAAAAGTATTGTTTCAATGGGCTCCCCAACTCTTCACCCATGTCGATGACCTTTGTGGCCCATGCCATGGGGAGGGAAATCATGTTGAGCATAGAAGACTACTAGTGGAGACACAATGGATGGCCCTAGTGTACTATAGTTGGTACATGTGCATTCATCCTCGTGCATTGACAACCATCAATGTAGGGGCCATCGGGCTATGAGCATTATACCGGCACACCTTCATGTCATGGTTATCTATTTTGCAAACTCCATGCCATCACTGACTAAGTCCATAATCTATGGGGTCAAGTGTCCCACTCACGCTCCAAATTATTATAATTGGAACACCATAGGATTTTGGTGGCAAATTTTTGAGCACCCTCTGAGGATTTGCAGCCCTCATTCTTCTTTTATGACTTAGTGAGTTTTCCCATTCTCCTCCTCGAAGTCCTCCACTTCACTACTACTAACTTCCTTTGGGTTTGTATCCAAACTTCACTATTTTGGGCATTATGATTTTCCTCAATCAATTTAACAAACTTTTTTGGGGTTTCTCACATGTCAATAAATATTTGTGTAGCCTTGACAAAATAGTCTAGATTATGAAGAGCAAGATCATCCATTGCCAATACTATGTGAAGTGTTTAATTCGAACATCGAAATAGATAGAGTACAACAACTCTCTTGTCAGTTGGGCAGTGATCCATTGAAATAGAATATGGAAACAAACCAATATAATTTTGAACATCCAGATCTTCGTACTTCAAATTATGAAGGCATTCCAACTTCTAAGACTCAATGCAGTCTTGTTGAAACCAATTCAAGAAGGTTGCCTTAGCATTTGGGTAGGCTTGACAACCCTGTTCCTCAGCTAGCCAAGATGCGACTTTCTTTTGCATTAGTGGATTTGCATATCATGGCATGATGAGCCTCATCTATATTGCCTAGATGATTCAACTGATAAGCCACCTCAAACTATCAGATATGGACATTTGGATTCTACATTGCCAAACTAGTGAACTTCTAAAAAGAAATTCAAACAAGATTAGTCATGCCATGGATGCCCCACTAAAAGGTCGAGTAGACTAAAGGATAATCGAGCACAAATATGAGAAAAAATGGCTAGCATGCTTCAGTAGTGTTGAAGGCGACTGGACAATGGAGATGCCCCATGATCCAAAGGTTGCGAGCATGACCGTTGTAACCAAGATTGCCCCAGAGAGCCATCCAAGTCTATAATCAAAGTCAAAATATTGGGATGAAGTGGAAGGGATTGCAAGCTTTTGGGATGTTGAATGCTACCTCTCACATGCCCTCTCCCTTTACATCGTCTATAGACTAGGGTAAGTGGAGGTGTCGGCATACCTTGAGAACATGTGCACATGCAGATTCATAATCAAGGGACCATCATCAACAAGTGTAATCCGATAAAGATAGAACCAAAAAATACAACAAATCATCTAACCCATAACCAACATAGGATAAAAGAGAATAAAATGTAGCATATCAAATATTACATATTGCACAAAAATAGTGGACAGAAATACATAAGAATATAGAAGGAAACATAGAACTACATCATTGTTAGTATCATTGTTGTGATTGCATTTTTTTTCATACATGATTATATGATTGTGATTACAACCACATTGCCAATAGGCAAATATGGATTAGCATGACTACTTTATATGACTATTCACTTCAACCACATGTAGACCATTTGAACCATCCATTGCCCAGCAATGCTATGGCGCATTGATCCCCGAAATATTGACACCATGATATTGAGAATGCATAATGAAAGTTTGGAGGGGAGCTATGGAGCTCTACCCTGAGACCTACGGACCGCTTATTGATCAATCGTTTCAAGCCGAGCGGCCATGGCTACCTCTCACATAGTCGACGCGCAATGCCTACCTTACGGGTGTAGTGAGCTTACCTTGATGCTCGATCAAGTTCCCTCCTCTCTCTTGCACTTCGGTATCTCCACAATCCTTGTGCCAAGCTCAAGCCCCCTCCGTCAAGCTCCATCCTCCATAGCTGTGCAAGAGAAGAGAAGAGAAGAGAATAAGAGAAGATGAAGAGAGAAAATGGGGAGCTTCTTCTCCATGATCCCTCACTCTCACACACTCACTCCCTCAATCCCTCACTCAAGCATAAGCAAGAAGGCAAGAAACAAGAGAAGAAGAAGAAGCAGCTTTAGCCACACCCAAGAATGAACTTCTCATTCACTTTTGAACTTTATATACATGCCCTACTCTTTGGGTGGTCATCCCCACTTTTTACATTGCCGGCCATTAGCCTAGGCCCTCTTTTCCTATTTCCCACTGTTCTAACTTATCCTGTTCCCACTAATGCATACAATTTGCACAGGAGTGAACCCAGCACTCTTTTTACAAGGATTCAGGAGCGCCTTCATATTTAATGGTGCGCTTTTACTCTTTTCTTTTCTCGAGGCGACACCATCATTCAAATTTTCAGGGTCTGACCTCCATCTAGGATGCCTTTTCCTTCCTTTGTCCTATGCCTTCTTGGTTATCTCCTTCTTCCATTTTTTTCGCACTTCTGCTCCATTTTCCGTTCCTTTGTGCTGCGGTAAACATTACCCCCCTCCTAGCAGAGTGCCAGTCCCATGGCACTGGAGTGGGGAGTAGCAGGGTAGTTGGGGTTGGTGCTAAGTGGAATTGGCGGGTAGATGACCACAATCAAAAAGGAGATGTTATGAATGAGAGATGATGGGGTGTTGATTCTTGATGATTTGGAGAGATTCCTCCATGAAGATGCTCGGCCTTTGTTACACAATTGGAATTTGTCGTCGGCGATGACTGTCAAAACCGAGGCTCCATAATCAGTTGAAGAACACATGGTTCCAAGATCTATCCTGCAAGAGAAAGTTGTGCACTCCCTAAGGGGTGTGTCTGTCTCACGGTGTGGTGTAAGTGCATGTGCAGTGGAACTGGGAGATGGGTCTAACCTTGGGCAAGCCCTCAGTAATGTCCCACACTTGAGGACCTACTTCGTGTGTTGTTGGAGGTGTAGTGTAGAGCTTAGGGTGACAGGTCTGGAAGTCCTGCCCTTGATGTGCCCTAAGCATGAAGTGGGGAGAGAGGCTAGGGGTGAACCCTAGGTGTGGTGAGCAAAGTGAGGCTTCATGCCTTTTTTCTTTCTTTCTTTTCTTTTCTTTTCTTTTTCTTTCCTTTTCTTTTCTTTTTTCTTTTTTTTGAGATTGTATACATAGAAGGCATTTTGGCTAGTGCCTATCACCTTCAGCCGAAGTGCGAGGTGGTCACAGGCATTGGGATAGAAAGGCACGGCTTTGTAGGTATTCTTTAATAGCAGCCCGGGCCTTCAGAGGTGTGGATGACAAAAAGGGATGGTTACACCTCGTGAAGTGGGTGTCATTCATATTCTCTAAGAGTTCTAAGCAAAAGGAGGGAAGCAGGGTTGCCCTCATCATTAATCTAGTCGTAGCCCTACTATCTATTCCTAGATTGATGTCAAAAAAGAGGGGGAGCCAAGTGCTCTGTCAACTGCCTGATTCTTTCAAAGTTGTTCTCTTCCCACACGTTGGCTCTTTCATCCATCTTTCTCCTTCCCTCTTCCAGCTCACTTGCTAATGTGGTTACCACCCTGCTGATGTTCGTTTGTTAACACCCAGAGTTGGTGCCACTCCTTGGACTTCCGAGCCAGTTGTTCTTTGGCAATTTCTTTCGCTTGATTTGCAACACTGAACCTCTGTTCTGCCTGAGCGATAAGTTCTGACTTTTCTTGCGCTAGCTGCTCGTGGCTCTGGATCTCTGCAAGGTGCAGTCTTCATTACATGAAGGCCATGGCCATGAGGGCCTCTTTGTCTTCCTTAGCAACTTCCAACGCACCTTGCAATTGTTGTGCATCCTGTTGCTGCCCTTGTGCTTCTGCTGCGAGGGTTGCCGGCCTTTCCCGTGCTAGGAACTCTATCTTTCTCTCCAACATATCTTGTTCCTCGAGTTCATATTGTAGCTTTGCCATTCTATTCTCTTGCCGCTCGCTCGGCTCACCCTCTTGAGCTGCCAACTGTCCATACCCTTCTAGTCCAGTTGTTCTCTATTCTAGGTCAGCATATTACTACACTAGCAACTTCAAGCTCCGCTGCTCGGTCACCAAGTTTTGTTCTTCGTCCTCTAGCCTCTGTCTCAGGCAGCTTTTGTTATCCTAGGCTTCTTTCGTTTTTGCCTCCAGTTGATCTTGCAGCACTTTTATCTCCCTTTGCCGATTGGTTCCTTGCCTTGAAACTTCGAGCCTCAGGGCTTTCAAAGTTTCCCTTTCCTTTTCCAGCTCCAACAGGGCTGCCTTCTTTTCTTCATTTGCTTTATACAACTATGCCAGGAGCTCAATCACATAGGCATCGTAATCCGCACCAAGTTGCATGGAAATAGGAGCTGTGGTGGTTGACGCTTCTAGCTTTTTCCATTTCAGGTGTTTCTTGGACTCAGCATCTGCAATGACAGGTCTTTTCGCTCCAATCTCTACGACAATCTCAGTCACTTTACTGACGAGTATCTGCATCATGCTCATCAGCTGGGCCGTGTCCAGAGAGGGCATGGGTTGCGGGGTAGTTGTGGTGTTTGTTGGTGACGGCACGAAGGAGGAAGGCAAGGGGTGTAACAGTGACTTCCCCTTGCCTACGATCACTAGGGCTGCTCTCGCACTGCCACTTGCTTTGGCCTCATGGTGAGGACTCAAAGGGTTGATCTCTCCTCTTCCATGAGTTTCTTCAATAGATCTGTGAGTGGCCTCGGCCAACTCAGCCAATTCCTTCATCCTTAGCTCGTGGGCTTCCTCCTCCGCCCTTCTTTGCCTTTCCTCTTCTGCCTTTTTTGACTCTTCTCTAACTCTTTCAAGTTCTTCCTCCTCCTTCTTCCGTCATTGCTCCTCCACCCTTCTTGACTCTCTTCGAGCCCTCTTCACCTCGGCCTGCTCCTCTTTGCTCAGTCTCTCCTCCTTCTTTTTCTGGCTCTTGCCGGTCTTCATTTGCTTCTGTGGCTTGACCGTTTGAGTGGGTGGTATTTCATGCTCTCCTTCGTCACTTGCCATCTTTTCACTCGAGCCTTCTTCCTCATGATGTGGTGAGCTTTGGTTCTTAACTTGCTCTTCCTCCATGCCAACATCCTTGATAGCCTCATCAATAATTGCAGTGAGGATGCCTCCGTACCTGATGGTAGAGGCTTTTGTGGCAGGTTTCTTTCTTTTGGATCATGTGGTAGAGGCCGGAGATTCCCCACTAACTGTTGCTGCAGCTGGAGCTAGAAGGGCAGCTGAACTCCTGATAGTCTTCTGAACAAAACCATTCCAATCCACCTCCTCTGAAACTCCTTCCACAATGCTTTCTAGCAGTGGCACGCTGATTCTATTCATGAGTGTGTTGTATCTGTGGCCCGAGAAAAGAGCGTGGATCATCTTAGCCTGCATCCACATCACAGGTTCTGGAATGTCAGCTAGAGTGATTCCATCAACTGTGTGCACGTCCTCTTTTCTGACTCCCAGCATGGCATACACATCTCTTGTTGGGCGTCTTTCTTTTTTGGGCACAAGTCCCAGGGCTCTCTCGGCAATGTCTGCGTTAAGGGGCACTTGCACCCTTCTTTCTTGATCACCCGCCCTCACTGTGACTGTGTCACAGCTCCATCCTTCATCGAAGTTCCTTAAGAAATCTGCGCACATGCTGTAGTCTACTGCCTTCCCAACCTTCTCTATGTACTTTTGGAGGTTACATTTGTCCACCAGCTCCCTCACGGGGCCAACTTGGAATGAGTGACGTAGTCTCTTACGTCTTCCTTTTCCCTCTGATGATTGACATTCATCAACCGGACGATGAGGTTGTCAGAGTACCCTACCTCAGAGAACCTCTTGATAAAATGGTCTTTAAGACGGGCAAAGTTAGTGCACTTGTCTGCATCTAGACTAGTGTACCAAATTCTCCCCTTATCACCTAAACACAGCCCAAAAGCTTGGGAGCATTGTGCAAGGTCCATGAGGCCGTTTGCTTCGCAAACTTGTTCGAACTGCTCCACAAAGCTATATGGGTCGTTGCTAGGTTCATACTTGTCCAGTTGCTTTGCTACTACAGGGATCCTAGATTGCCCCTTTGCCCCTTGCGTGACCCCTAATCCCAAGAGTAATGCTATGGCTAAGGCTGTTGCGCTCTGCTCAGCGGACGTGTTGTCCATGAGCCGCCTGGCTACAAGTTCACTCAATGATAAGTCAGCCTCCACTGCTCACTCTCTCTCTGCATTTGGTCCTGCTTTGGCTACTCCAGCCAGGGCTAGCATGCGCTGCGGGCTTCGTACATGTCCACGTCTTGTTGGAGTCTCCTAGCCTTTTGCTCGTGGTTATAGGCAATCATGCTCTCTAGTGCCCTTTTGATTGCCTTTCTTTCCTCTTCTAGGGTTGCTACCACTTCCTCTACTAGCCTACCTTGAACTACCATCCTAGTCAACAAGTCATACTCATTGACTAGCTCCTGCACCATGACTGGGAATTTTCACAAGTCCAGTCAATCCTCTCCTTGTCCACCTCATGATCCTGACATTGCTCCCACTTCCAGCTCCACAAGGTCGTCAATTAACTTGAGTAACTCCGGCAGCATCTGATCCTCTATGTTGTCACCTTCCGGATCTTTGTGGCCTCTTAGGGTCCTACTAATGGGGCTCTCTAGTAGCCAACTATGTTTTGGGATCTTCTCCTAGTAGTGGGTTCCTTGATGTTATTATGTTTCTTGATGAGCTCATTGTTATTGGAAACAGTCGTCAATCTTATCCACAACTTGTGCTTCGTGCTTTCTAGTGCTCAGTGCCAAAACAGGCTTTTCCTTTCCTTGTAGTGCACCTTAGGTGATGAAATCAAAAATTGAGGTGAGGATGCACGAAATGCTCAATGCAGACTCCACTCTACCCCTTGCGTTCGTAGCGTGATGTGGCTCTAAGCGCACATTCTGGCCGATCTAAAGTTTACTGAAAGACCCTGTTGCATTCTCTATTCTGCTTCAGGGTTGGTTAATTGGTTGGCTGGTCGCCAAATGTCATGTCCAATTCCAAATTCAGTCTGCCCAGTGTCTAGCTATTTGGGGTGAATCTTCGGTTATCTTGTCTGGCCTCTAGCTTCTATAGTTAAACTGGGTTCTATGGGGGATCAAAGACGTGACCAAGGTGGCCAGGACTATGGGACAAGTTTAAAAACCTTCTATTCAAACTCTGGTGAACTGGTCCGATTCTGGGAATCGGACGGACGGGTCCCATTATGGGAATCAGAAGGGCTGCTCCGATTATAGCGATCGGACGGGCTGGTCCGATCCTGGGACTTGGACAAGGTGGTCAAATTTTACTTAGGTCTGACTTCCCTAGTTAGATGGGGGTGGTCCAACTACTGCAATCGGTCGAGTGGTCCAAGTCCGCGACTAGGACACGTGGCCTAACTTTGACATCGGGTCCGATTCTAGGAATCGGATCGGAAAAGTGGTCTGATTTTCAACTCGTCCGATTCTAGAGCTCGGATCAAACAAGTGGTCCGATTTTCGGAGTCGGACAATCCAACTCCAAGAATCAAGTAGTTCTATTCTGGGACTCGGATGCACTGGTCCGACAACGCGGACGACGGTCCGCGAGTTGCGCGCGATGCCTCTAGGTCAACATCTACTCTACGGAATCATGTCGTGCCTTCCAAATAGATGCAAAGCAACAAAGGGAACCGCCTAGCATACCTCGAAGCAATGTGGCACTCGAATCGATCAACACTTCGTGATTTCCCCGTAGCTCTCTCTCTCTCTTGCTCTCTCCCTGGCTCTCAAGCTCACTCTCTTCTTAGAAGGTTGAATGTCAAATGTGGCATTCCCTGGTTCCCTGGGCCCCTTATACCTAATCCCAACTGTAGACTCAGAGATTAATCTTGCACACTCTTCCAGCTAGATGTCTGAATCTGTACCCCTACTTCCCTGTCTCCGGCAGCAGCAAAACCCTTCTTTTTCCTATCCTACACTTAACCTAATGCAACAGAAATCAAAAGCAAAGATAGAGATGGATGGTCCTACTCTAATATTCAACAACAAATCAAAATACTTACTTGCTCCAGGGATTAAAACCTCCTAAATCTCCTAACTATCTCGAGCACCGGTTCACGCTGCAAACCCTACTGCTATTCTCAATTCGATGCTCCGGCGCTCAAGGCTCGATTCCGTCTGTCAAGGCAATAAAACCGAAATGGAGGGGAGCTACGGAGCTCTACCGCGAGACCTATGGACCGCTTATTAATCAAGCATTTCAAGCCGAGCGGCCATGGCTACCTCTCACATAGCCGACGTGCAATGCCTATCTTACGGGTCTAGTGAGCTTACCTTGATGCTCGATCAAGTTCCCTCCTCTCTCTTGCACTTCGGTAGCTCCACGATCCTACGTGCAATGCCTATCTTACGGGTCTAGTGAGCTTACCTTGATGCTCGATCAAGTTCCCTCCTCTCTCTTGCACTTCGGTAGCTCCACGATCCTTGTGGCAAGCTCAAGCCCCCTCCGTCAAGCTTCATCCTCCATAGCTGTGCAAGAGAAGAGAAGAGAAGAGAAGAAGAGAATATGAAGAGAGAAAACGGGGAGCTTCTTCTCCACGATCCCTCACTCTCACACACTCACTCTCTCACACTCCCTCAATCCCTCGCTCAAGCATAAGCAAGAAGGCAAGAAACAAGAGAAGAAGAAGAAGAAGCTTTAGCCACACCCAAGAATGAACTTCTCATTCACTTTTGAACTTTATATACATGGGCGGTCATCCCCACTTTTTACATGGCCAACCATTAGCCTAGGCCCTCTTTTTCTATTTCCCACCATTCTAACTTATCCCGTTCCCACTAATGCATACAATTTGCACAGGAGTGAGCCCGGCGCTCTTTTTACAAGGATTCGGGAGCACCTTCATATTTAATGGCGCACTTTTACTCTTTTCTTTTCTCAAGGCGACACCGTCATTCAAATTTTCAGGGTCTAACCTCCATCTAGGACGCCTTTTCCTTCCTTTGTCCTGTGGCTTCTTGGTTATCTCCTTCTTCCATTTTTCCCGCACTTCTACTCCATTTTACGTTCCTCTGTGCTGCACTAAACAAAGTTGAAGTTATTTTTGAGGTTATGTAGAGGTCATAACCATGTATATAGGGTTATAACCCATGCTTTGTGAAGCTCCAAACCTTTTATGGATATCATAAATGATGTACCACTGCGCCTAGGCTACACAAAGCACAACACTAGGTCGATGCTTCACACCACTGAAACTGATTGCCACAAATGTAAAATTTGGAAAAAATAAAGAGAATTTAGTCTATCAATGTGATTAGTATTTCTAGTTGTACGTGTTGAATGCACAATTAATTTCAACACTTGCATGTGGCAAATATAGTGGCATAATGTCAATAACATCCTTCTTATGGTGTAGCTAGAGAGACCAAATAACTCTCTCTCTCTCTCTCTCTCTCTCTCTCTCTCTCTCTCTCTCTCTCTCTCTCTCTCTCTCTCTCTCTCTCTCTCTCTCTCTCTCTCTCTCTCTCTCTCTCTCTCTCTCTCTCTCTCATGTTCATAAATATAAATTAATTATACATGAATATTACATCGTTAGTTTAATCATATTAATTATGATAACATTAAGATAATTAACACAATGTATTATTAATATGGTTTATATATTATATTATTAATATGAATAAGATTATAAATATGTTCTCCTTGTCGGGGAAGTAAAGAATGGTGGTTAGTCAAGCTAAAACATCCCCATCAAGCACATGTACCAAGTGTAATCATAGCTAAGTCCAATGCTATTTTGTGTGTGGCACAAATCCATGAGTAATAGAAGAGACCCCTACTATTAATATAAGGAGTAGACATTTAAAATGTGGAGTGCCATTAGCCTAGAAGTGTGTCAAGCTATAGATGATAACACTCATATTGCAATCTCAATATTGTTCAAACCTAAAAGCATGTATCCAAAGGCATTGAAGACTACACTATGGAACCTAAAATCAATACTTTGCATGACTCATAAGGTATTCCATGTTATGAAGTATTTATGCTCATAGGTAAAAGAATGTTTGAAAGAGATAGCTTGGCAAGCATATTGTTAGAAAAATTATTATGAGATAATATACTAAGACAGGGAAAATGTGCAACGGGCGTTCCGGGGGAAAGACAGGGCATTCACGTGCAAAAAACGCAAAAAATGGGTCCAAAAACGCAATTAAAAATATATATCAAAAGATCCGTGCATCGAAATGAGGTGCAAGAAAAATAAAAAATGTGCAAAAAGACGTACCTGACAATCCTATCACATCAAAACATAGTTTCGACTGAGATAAGACACGTTCACGTGGAAAAAACCCAAAAAACAAGCCCAAAAATGGGATCGGAAATTAATATTGGACGAACCATTCACCGAAATGACATGCAGTAAGAAGGAAAAATGTCCGCAGGAAGGGGTGGCACAGGGTTGTCAGGTTAAAGCGCAGTTCCGGTGGAAGGAGAAGGGGTTCACATGCAAAAAACTCCAAAAATACACCCGAAAACACATTTAAAAATTAATAATAATAAATCCAGAAGGCGAAAGAGGGGGGAGGAAAAAGGAAAAAGGTGGGGGAAGGTGCAAGGGACACAGCTGTTAAATCAAACTGGAATTCCGATGCAAACAGGGCAGGTTCACATGGAAAAATGTCAAAAAGACGCACGAAAAAGTCTTTAAAAAACTGAAAATTTAATATTGGACAAACCGTGCATCGGAATGACTCGGAGTAAAAAGGAAAAATGTCAGGGGAAAATTGATTGTCAGGGCTATGACGTCAGATCACGGTTCCGAAGCAAACAAAGCGCGTTCACATGGGAAACCGACTAATTTACGCAAAATGCTTCAAAAATTAATAACTCGAAAATCGTGCATTGGAGCAAGGGTTTGTAAAAAGGAAAAATGGTCAATTCAGAGGGAGGAACAGGGGTATAAGCTTGGTTTTGGACTTCAGTGAACGTAGGGTGCATTCACGTGGCAGGACCTCAAAAGCAGGGAATGAAGGAAAACTGCAAGGGAACAGTCCCAAGGGTGGGTGAAAAAGGAACGAATGGGTGGGAAGGGACCCCATTAGGGTTAAAGCAAGTCATGGCATACATGCATGAGCAGGTTGAGGCAGATGCAGAAGGGGAGGCAATGTAGACGCGTAGGGACGCGTCCCCACACTTAAAACCTTAACGGATAGGGTTAATCGAGCAACAGGGACCTAGAACCACACAACAGTCCATCCACTAACGTCCCCACACTTAAAACATTAACGTCACTAAGAAACAGAAGTTGTAGGGTTAGAAGAACTTGGTCCATTTTGTTGAGGATCACGGTTGATTGTCGATGGCATCTTCACAGCACACGTCCGTCATGGCAGGGACCATGCGGCAGCACCCAGGGAGGTAGCTGGTTGAAGGGATCGCAGGAAATTTGTCGATGAGGAGGAATGTTGCACTCAACTCACAATCACTCAAATGGAATGAAAGAACTGTCACTTGCCCCATGACTAATATCACTCGAGGAATAGGGATTGAAACCCATATCGCATACCCAGGTTAGAAATCGACAGGGGAAATGGTGCAGAGGGAGTATGACAGGGTGCACAGTTGATGGTGCATTAGTGCGTCCAACCTGTTTGGCATAAGTGCAAGGAGGAAGGCAAGGGAGCCTTACAGTGCAGTGTACAGAACAGGCTGATGTGTCATGTGATGACGGTAGAGACCCATCCCGTGGGTGCATAGAGAAACGGGAACATACCTGACTCCAAGTGTCATAACGTCCCTCAATCTCACCTCTCGGTAAGTGATTGAAGAAACTCTAGGCACACTCAATCCACCCTCTGTCTCACGCTCTGTTGATAGATACAGGAGGGCAGCCATGTCCTGAAACCCATTGATGTAATCCTCACGGTCACTTGTGCAAAGGTTGTATGCCAAGCTTGTGCGCATTGAATGGTGCAACTGTGCATCCCGCCCTGTGCTGGCATACGGTGCGAGAAGGAAGGCCAGGGAGCCTTATGGTGCAGTGCACAGAAACAAATTGTGCTTTGTGCATTGAGAGGCCCATCCCGTGTGTGCAACACTTCATTCACACTACTCACCTCTCATTTGATTTGAAGGGAAAAGACTGGTCACTCGCCCCACCCTCTGTCTCACTCTTTATTGATAGTTATAGAGGGCAACCCATACTCACGTCCCCATCCGGTTAGGATGAAAGCTCACATCACTCGATTGTTTGTCGATGAAGATCGTGTCGTCAGTTATTGAAGAGGCGTACCCAGGGAGGTAGCCATCAAATCGAACGTTGAGTTGGATAGGACATGGCGCCTGCTAGAGGACAGGTAGACGCTTTACAAAGAGACCCAAGACACAGCGTACCAAGGGCGGTAGCTTTGGAACTGGATCCTGGGGATATCAATTAATGAATCCACTTTCTGGACTGCTAGGTGTTGCCACCTTTTCCACAGCCAGCTTCCCGCCCAAGGGTGTTTATCGCATTTTCTTGGAACGATGCCTGCTATGACAGGGAATTGCTTCCTTTTCTCTCATAACAGATTTTTTTCTTGTTTTTTTTTCTCTTTTTTTCTTGTTTTCCCCTATTCCCGAGGGTGTTTCCACCTTTTCTCGAAGAATAGGTCGGCATGATAGGGACCTAAGTCCTTTTCTCCCATGACTGATATGTATATTTTTTCTTCTTTTTTTTCGTTTCTTCGAATTAAGCAAGGGAATGGTAGGAATACCATTTGTCAGAACCCACCTCGCCACTGTCACTGGTGGAAAATAGAGGATAAGAGATCAAGGTTGGAAGGTGGGGTTGAGGGGACAGAGGGTTGTGTCCACTTCATGAGTGGCTGAAGAACGGCTATCAGAAGTAGCATCATAAGAGTGATAGTGCCACGCCAACGAGGGAAAGGATCAAGTGACCGTAATTGTCAAGATCCCCAAGGAGGAAAATACTTCTTCAGACGATATCCATTGATCAGGAAGGGATCATCAGAGGCATCAACGGTCTGCACTTGGACAGAGCCATTAGGGTTGACCGCAAGTACCTTATAGGGGTCCATCCACCGTTGTTGGAGCTTGCCAGGAAACTTGCCAACTCATGAATCATAGGCTAGGACTAAATCACATTCTTTGAACTCCTAGTGCTTGATGAAGCTGTCATGGTAAGCCTTGCGTCGAGCTTGCGTGGCTTCCATGCACTGTAGAGCCATCCTGCGAGTTTCGTCCAAACATTCCAGGTGCAGGAGACGGCGTTGTAGTGAATCATCGTCCCCCAAACGCTCTTTGATAGCCACTCTCAAAGAGGGTAATTCCAGTTCAACAGGGAAAACAGCTTCTGTACCATACACCAGCTAGAAGGGTATCTGTCCTGTTGATGCTTTATGGGAGGTTCTGTACGCCCAGAGGGCCTCTGTAAGTCAATCATCCCAATCATGACGATGTGCGGCAATTGTTCTTGTCAAAATCGAGCAGAGGATTCGATTCGTGACTTCGATTTGGCCGTTGGCTCTGGGGTAATAAGGAGTGGACTTGCGATGGCGGATCTTATACAGCTCTGTCAACTCTTCCATGACTTTATTAATGAAATGAGTGCCTCTGTCACTTACCAGCTCTAAGGGACTGCCAAAACGGGTGATGATATTCTCGTACATGAACAGGGCCAGGCTATTACCATCGTCCCACTTTAGGGCTTTAGCTTCACACCACTTTGTGACATAATCCGTACATACAAGGATGTATCTGTTATGTTTCCTTCTGGTGGAAGGATCGATTGGGCCTACAAAGTCGATGCCCCACTTCTCAAACGGCTTCAAGGGAAGGATAGGTTGCAGTGGCATGGCACTTGTCTTGGTAGGTTTCCCCATTCGCTGACAAGCATCACATCTTTTACAGTAATCATAGGCATCCTTATAAATGGTAGGCCACCAATATCCTGCTAGCAGAGCCTTCCTGGCTGTAGCTTCTCCTGCAAAGTGACCTCCACATGGCTCGTCATGGCAAGCCTTCAAAACAATCCCAATCTCATCTCCTGCAACACATCTTCTGAGCACTTCATCTTTGCCTTTCTTGTACAGTGCACCACCTAGCATGGTGTAGGGGGCTTATTCTAACATAAGCTTCTTCCTTTCCCGACTAGAGATACCAGGAGGATACTGTTGGGTTTCCAGTAGATTGGCAATGTCTGCATACCAGGGAGTTACAGTTTCTACCAAGAATAGAGAAGCATCAGGGAGGTCTGGATCATCCTACTCCTCGTCTGCAGTTTGTGGAATACGCGACAGATGATCAGCCAGAACATGGGAACGACCAGGTTTAGTAATCACCTCAAAGTCGAACTCCTGAAATAGAAGAAGCCATCTCATCATTCATCCTTTCACATCCGCTTTGTTCATCAGGAAGGACAAGGCCTCATGATCCACATAAAATTTAAAGTGGGTAGATAGGAGGTAGTGGCGGAACTTTTCCAGTGCAAACACCATTGCCAAGCACTCAAGCTCTGTCACTGTATAGTTCCGTTCCCGATCAGTGACTTTTTGGCTTACGTAATAGATGGGTTGATCCAGCTTAGAGGAGCCCTTTTGGCATAGGATAGCACCTAAGCCTTCAATAGATGCATCAGTGTGTACATGAAACTCTTTCGTCCAATCAGGAGGTTGCAAAATGGGTGCCTCGATCAGACACTGCTTCAGAGTGTTGAAGGCTTTGTTACATTCTTCTGTCCAAGTAAACTCTGCATCTTTCCTCAGAAGCTTGTGCAAGGAGGTTGCCTTTGTTGCAAAATGGGCTATAAACCTTCTGTAGTAACCCACATGGCCTAAGAATCCCCTCAATTGTTTGAGGTTAGTGGGTGCTGTCAAAGCTGCGATCTTTTCGATCTTTGCAGGGTCTGTTGATATCCCTTGTGCAGAGATAATGTGGCCCAAGAGAACTCCAGAAGAGACCCCAAAGATGCATTTGTCGGGGTTGAGGGAAATCCCATACTCCTGGAATCGGTCAAAGCATTGTTCTAGGTGTCCCCAGTGTTCACGGATCAAACTATAGACAGAGAAGTCATCCAAATATACCTCAATAAAGTCGTGCAAATGATTTTGAAATGCGGCCATCATGACTCGTTGGAAAGTAGTAGGGGCATTGCAGAGCCCAAATGGCATCACTCGATAAGCGTAGGTCCCCCATTCTGTGGTGAAGGTTGTTTTGGACTGGTCCTCTTCTGCGATCTGCACTTGGTTGTATCCACTGAATCCATCCAGAAGGAAATAAAGCGCATGTCCTGCCACTGTGTCCAACAATTGGTCTATGAAAGGGATAGGAAAGTGATCCTTCTTCGTCTTGGAATTGAGCTTGCGGAAATCCACACATATACGAAGCTTTCCATTCTTCTTGGGTACGACCACAATAGGTGAGACCCATTCACTATTTGCCACTGGATAGATGAACTCGGCTTCTAGAAGCTTCAACAACTATGCTTTCACCAATGTGGAATAATTCGGGTTCATTCGCCTCTGTCGTTGCCGTACTGGCTTGGCATCAGGCTCCAAGTCAATATGATGCTGACATATTGTGGAATCAATCCCCTTTAGGTCTTTGTAGGACCACGCAAACACCTCCAAATTCTCTTTCAACAAGTTGTACAAAGTTGACAACTCCTCTTCTGGGAGACTGCTACTCACCTTCAAGTGGCGTTCAGTGCCATCTGCATCCACAAAAGTTAACTGCCTTTCACCTTCTACTTCACGGATGAAGGTCCCACGGACTGCTTCTAGGTACAGATCCGACTCCTTCAAGGGAGTGATGTCCTCTTCTGATGTCCCACTAGAACCAACTTCTTCTTTTGGTGGAGACTTAAGGTGCTCCTTGAGATGTTGGAATGGGATTAGAGCCGTTTCGGGTTTGATTTCAAGATTAATTACCTATTGGCTTGAAGACTCGTCTTCTGATGACACGTCCAGGAACGTCACATAACAGGGACCCTCTAATTTCTGTTGGGTTTGTGGGACTGGTGCTTGTTGGCACGGTGCATCATCATCATCTTTTCTTGGCAAGGATGGGTGAGGACGGCATGAGCCACTGCTGAAAGATGGTTTATTCTTCTTAATCCATTTCTTAAAAAGATTTTGCATATGAGAAGATCCATTTACCAGACCAAATGGTACCATCTCCATCCTGTCCCACAGCATGAGCTCGTCTGCTTCTGATGCTTCTGGACCTTCTTCTTCAAATGTATCCTCTACAGGTGGGATAAATTCTTTTGGCTCACTTTCATAACCTTCTTCGTCCATATCATCTTCATCCTCTTCTGTCTCTGGCTCTGCTTCTGTCTCTGTCTCTGTCTCTGTCTCCTGTAGGAGCTTTGTAAGAGAAGAACAGGTTCTATGTTTCCTCTTCTGCCTCTGTCTCTAGCTCTGCTATGGCCATGTAACAGGGAGAGCAATACATCCATGCTTCTATCTCACTGTCAGAAGTGATTTCGGAAATCATTCCTAGTTCAGGCAGGAAGTATTCACCCATTGACAAGGACTTAGCATCTTTTGGGAGTTTGCTTACAATATCCACTGTTAAGGAACGTGCCACTATTTTCTTGGGAAGGATCTGTTTGATAGCATCTTCGTCTGCTAATGTTCCATCTGTAGCCTCATTAGGGGAGTCAGAAGATAATTCCAAGGAGGTGGATCCATGCCCTTTTTGAGAACCATATAACTTCAGCACCACTTTATTGGGTTCTCTACCCAAGATCAAGGTTCCTTTGAACCAATCCGTCCTTGCTCTAGCTTCAAAAAGCCATGGTCTGCCAAGTAATAGAGGGTAGGATGTACCATAAGAGTTTGGCTTCACCACCAGATAGGTTAGCCAATAATCTTTTCCAGCCACTGTAGTCTTCACATATGGGAGAATGCCCAAAGGCTTGATTCTGCTCTGATCCGCCAATCTGATGAGCCATTGGGTGGGTTGCATACCTTGTAGGCCTAGATCCTTCATTGTCACGTCCGTCATAATGTTTACTGATGAACCTCCATCAATCAGTGCATTTGCAATGAAGCAGCCTTCTATCCACATGCCAGTCTCGGGGGTACCCGGATCTAGGAAAGCGTTAGCCACGTCCACGTCTTTTACAAATGCTGAAGCTTTGTCGGACTTTGTTGCTGTTGAGGGAGCAATCCTTAAGCCACGTCTTCTTGTCAATATACTTTTGAACCTTTTTCGGCAATTGGGAGACAACACCAACAATTGTTGGAATGTGAGGTTTAGTCTAAAGGTATCTAGATCTCTGACCAGATCGTATTCCTTAATAGGATCCACTAGCTTCTCTAATCGGTTAGGGAATGGGGCAACACCCATTTTCATTTTCCTTCTTTCTTCCAACAGATGCATCATGGGAACTTCTTCTGCCACTTGTGGCACTTCCTCCTCTTCTATCTCCTGGACCTCTGGTACTGTCTCTGTAACTGCCTCTGTAACTCTCTGTGGCAGTGTAGTGCTCTATACGGCACTGTCAGGCTCTGTTCTGTTCTGTTCTGTTCTGTTCTTCTGGTGGAAGATTGAACTTCACTGTTCTGGCAGGAGGATTGTTTTCTTTCTGGATAGGTGGTTCCTTCTTCTTTGCACGCGTGATGCCAGCAACTTCCAATTCCACTAAATTGGAGGTAGGCTCTTGGGCCTTAGCCAGGACTATCAGTAGCACTGTTTTTCACTGGGGCTGGGCTTGGACAGTCTTTTGCAGTGTGGCCTTCTCCTTTGCATCGACTGCATAAGGGCTTGTAATCCACTGATCTTCTGGGATTTGGACAATTTGGTGAAATGTGTCCCTTTTCTCCACATCTGTAACACTCCACTTCTGATCTCTGACCACCGCCAGACTGTCTTCCTCTGTAACTTTGAGAAGGAAATCTTCTGGGTCCGAAATTAGGACCAAACTCTCTAGGCTTGGGTCCAATATCCTGTGTTGTCATTTTGGATTCCAGAAAGTTGAATCTTGCATCTTCTTCCTTCCTTCTCCTATCATGCATCTCTTTCAGAGAGCAAATGTCCTCTGTATGGTTCTTCCGCAAACAGTAGGAACAGAAGGCTCCAGGAATGGTTGGTTTGCGTGTACATTTAGTGGCTAAATGCCTACTTGATGACACTTACCACACCAAGTATTCGACCGCATCACATCTCTTCCTGCTCCTGCAACGTTGGATATGCTAGCGGTATTCACTTTCAGCGTCTGTAGCTGCTCTGTAATCACATCCATCAACTCCTTTTTTATTTTTGCAACTGAGTTGGATAAGTAATCCTTCAAGCTTTCTCCTCCGGAGGTATTGGCAGTAGGGTTTTGAGGAGTCTCTGTAATCACTGCATAAACAGGTTGGCCTGGTGCAGAGGGATCTCTGTTTTGATTCTGATTCAGAGCTCCTATTTGAACTGTTGGATGTTGGCTCCGGTTGGTAGGATTCCATTGTTGCTGCTGATTTGGCATTGAGGAAATTGGTTGGGACCATTGTTGTTGTGGTTGAACCATCATTTGAGGCATTGATTGTAGCCACTGTGGATTTGGTGCACTGTACTATGATACTAGGGGCATCTGTTGGTAGGGGTAGGGGACAGTCCCTGGGACTGCATTTGGGGGGTACATCATTCCTGGCATCAGAGGAGGTAGGACTCCTCTTCCTGGATTCATCGCCAATCTAGCTTCCACTTCATCGTACAGTCTTGCACCTTCTGTGCAGCTTGCAGTGTGGCTAGTCTTTGCAGGTCTACAAACTTACGGACTTCTGGTTGTAATCCTCTAAGAAACACCCCCTTCTGAATGCCATCATCTAGATTATGGTTAGTCCATCTCTTCAGGATGGATTCCATTCGTGAGACATAAGCTTCTACTCTTTCTCCAGAGGACTGACTTAAATTCATAAATTTCTCTCGCATCCGCTCTTCAAAACCTTCATGCCTGAATTTAGTGAGGAAGGCCAACTTCAGGTCATCCCATGTGCCAAAAGTTCATGTTGCTTGTCTCTCATACCATTGAAACGCCGCGCCCTTGAAAGTGGCGGGGAATATTGCTAGCCAATGCTTAGGGGTTCTGGCATTGTTAGCCACACATGCTACCATAAACTCTACTACATGAAGATCAGGGTCTTCATTGTACTCTCCCTTAAAAACTGCCAATGGGACTACATTCGCTGGCCTGTCATCAATATTTCCAAGACGGATCTGGCTTGGAAGTGGACCTCCAGCAGGAGGAGAAAGGGCTTGGTGTGCCATTGGGACTTCTGCAAAGAGTTCCGCAAGGGCGTCAAAGGCGGCTTCTGTTGCGAGCTCGTTCTCGGCTCTGACTTTTGCTTTCTCTCTTCTCACGTACCTCTGGACTCGTTCTAACGCTTGCTTCTTTATTGCGTCATTCATCAGGGGGTTGGCTCCACTATGTTGTTAGTGCTCCACAGAGGGTTAACAGAAGGCTTCAGTCTCTAGAGGACTCTCTTGCCAACATTTCTTCTACTTCTTCCTTTTAAACGTCTCTGAATTCTGCTTTCATGCCACTGCGCAGAGGAAGGTATTCGGTCCTGAAGGTGTCAAAATGCATACGTCTGAGCATTGTGGTGGTGCCATCATCATAGTAATGCCAGCTTTCTGATGGTTTCAATGGTGTATGTTGTGAAGAACACTTTGTCTACCAACTTCCAGTGGGTTGCTAATTGAACAAACAGAAGATTATCAGTACACCAAGTATCCCATGTATCTTGCTGTTGAGCATCCACGAACAAATTCCAACTCTTTTCCTTCTTGTCCTTGTGAACCTCTACAGACCAAGACTCCTGAAGCTTCTTCACAATCTCCCACTTGATGATGTCTGGAAACTTCTCAATGAATGTCAAATCTTCCATGGATGGTCATTCTCTCTGTTTCTGCTCTTCAGTTTGTTCCCAAACAGTTTGCCACCAAGATGCAAGTTTCTACTGCTTCAACAGGAAGAGGAAATTGTCCACTACATAAAGCATGCATCATGATGGTGATGTGTTTCCGCCATTGTGGGATGAACTTCTTATGGGCAGTGGCTTTGATTATGAGAAATTCCAACTCTTCAGTGGAAGAAGGAACTTTACAAACATCCATTGAATTCTTCTCTTCTTGGCAATGCCATTTCCTTCATTTTTAGCCTCTTCTGGTGCTTGTTGATGGCAAGTTTCCCCGGCTGCGCACCAAAAACATGGAGCCCCAAGAGGAACACCAAGGAAAAGGGAATTCTCTTGCAAGAAAATCTATCTTGTAACATCAACAAGCTTATTTATTATGTTTCATATGATCACAATGAAGAAAAGAACACCATGCACAACAAATCTTCATGCAGCATCATGTAGATCTCCCACGGATTTGATAGAATCAACCATATTCTTCAATATCTTCACAAAATCCATCAATGTAACAAAGAAAGTAAAGGAATATACCATCTTTGAATGGAAACACATCACATAGTATTCATCTTCAATATCTTCATAGTCTTCTCTCTCAATCTCTCATATACAATCACTCTCTTTCAATAGAATTGGCTATCTCTGACTCTCTTTCTCTCTCTCTCTCTCTCTCTCTCTCTCTCTCTCTCTCTCTCTCTCTCTCTCTCTCAATAATACATCATATCCTCACTACAATCTCTCAAAAATCACTCTCAATAATCCTTCTTAGGTCGTGGATACCCCTCCCAAGAGGTATGTCTGATATGAAGGGTTGCCAGAGCCACTACAATGTCTTTTCATAGCTCACTACTGTCACTTCACTCCAGTCTTCACTTGAGTCTTCAACAGCTACTTCTTTCACTTCTTTCAACTCTTTTGCACTTGTATTCACCTCTTTCCAAGGCTAGAAAACTTTCCCAAAGCTACACTCTCATCCATCAGAACACATACAGAAGCATACAGAACAATCTACAGAATAGTACCAGAACAGCTACAGTACAGAACAGAACAGAGCAGAGACAGAGGCTCTACAGAAGACCTACAGAAGGTTACAGAAGGTCATCAAAACCACTTAACTCATACTCAAACCATTCTAAACTCTCAAAAGCTATTCAATAAGCTTTCACAAGATCTCAATCTTCATCAATCAATATCCATCCCTCCTTACAGAAGATAATCAAAACAAAACAGAACAAAACAGAAGCTATACAGAAGGTATACAGAACCAATCAGAACCTATCAGAACATCACAGAACCACTAATAAACATCATGAACTTCCAAAACACAATCAATATCATCCAAAACACTCTCAAACCACTTCCAAACCAATCAATCATCTCATAAAATCAACCATTCAGCTCTCAAAAACAACAAAAATCAGCCAAAAAACAAGTCATTTCAATACTCAATAGTGACCACCACTGATAGTGTATAGGTGTGTGGGTATTGACAGTGTAGTAATACATGGGTGGTGTAGGCACAGGTGCCTTTACCACCAACAACCTCCCACTTAAAGGTGAATGTGCCCCTAGTGAGGAGAGAACAAGAAAAAAGTGACTAAGTATAAATGTACATACATTACAACGGATGAGTAAAAACATCATTTGAGTCAATGCCAATCGACTTCCTAAGGAAGGCAAAATGCTCCACTGAGAGACTTTTAGTGAGCAAATCTACAAGATTTTGGTTAGTTGAGATCTTGACAAGCTCAATGGACTTGTTCTCAATGACCTCTCTGATAAAGTGGTAATGCACCTCAATATTCTTTATCTTCACATGAAAGACTAAATTCTTGGCCAATTAAATAGCACTTGTAGAATCTTAATGTAGTTGTAGGGGCCATATCAATAATACCAAGGTCTGTGACCAAATGGCCTAACCAAAGAGCATCCTTGCAAGCCTCAGTGGATGCAACATACTCTGCCTCTGTAGTAGATAGGATCATGAGAGAGAGAGAGAGAGAGAGAGAGAGAGAGAGAGAGTGTGTGTGTGTGTGTGTGTGTGTGTGATACACCTAGGAACATCACTGCTACATACACATACACATACATGAGCATGGGCAAGTAGAGGCAAATGACATAGCAGGATCATCGTGCGGAAGATGAATAGTGATGGAAGGTCATTATGTACATGATCATAGATAGCAGTGATTAGCAAATCACATGGGTAGTAGGTTGACACTCGTTATGAAGGCTAGGTGACACTTATCCTAAGATGTGATATTAAAATTTGTTGGCATGGCTATCTACATGTCCTACAAAATCAAAGTCGGTGTACCCTACAACTCTTATAGCTTGGCCACTATAACATACACACATATCCATTGTGCCTTTAAGGTACCTCATGATACCCTTCATATCATCCCATGCCACCTACCAAGTGTAGCTAGGTATAACCTTTTGAATGCATAAAAGCATTTAACCAGAGATATTTTTTCCTACGTGCCTACTTAATGCCATAAAGGCTCTTTCTCAACTTGCATACTAGGTATTTCGTGCCTTTTTCCTCAAAACCCTTAAGTCACTATATATAAATCTCATCATGCAATTCCCCATATGAGAAATCCATCTTGACATCCTTTTGATGGAGGTCCAGATCTAACTACACAATCAAAGCCAACACCAAGCATAGGATAGTCATCTTGATTACAGGGAAGAAGACTTCATCAAAATCAACACCCCTTAGCAACCAATCTAGCCTTATAAGCTAGCTTGGGGCGTCCATGGGTACTGTTACACTTGTACACCCACTTGCATGGAAAAGCATACTATCCACTAGGCAAAGGAACCAAAACCCCTATAATGAGTCATACTATTTTGATTGCATAGCCCTCTCCCAAGAGTGACAGTCACCTCTACACATGGCCTCGTCATAAATAAGAGACTCACTAACATCTATTACCATAACATAATCCATGGAGGGCACAAATCGATTGGGTTGATATCCATCTCTAGAAGACTACCTCAAAACAGGCTTTAGGGCTTGTACCTCTTATCTAACACCATGGTCCTAGGCCACTCGAGCATTAGGCTATTTAGTTGGTTGTACAATAGTAGGAGGCTCCTCCTGAAATATCACCCTGTGTACCTTAGCGACTTGCTTAGGCTAATTATGCATTTTCTCCTCATGGAAAACAATGTCATGGCTATGGATGACCTTCTGAGCTTGCGGACCCCATAGGTGATAGCCCATCTCACCTGCATCCCCATAACCAAGAAAGATGTATTTCACAAACTTAAGATCCAACTTATTTTTCTTGTCCTCAAGAACATGGCAAAAGCCTCACAATCAAAGGCACAAAAATGAACATATGATGGAGTTTTCCAGACTATACCTCCTCTGTAACCCATTAGTCAAGAGTAGTGCATGGTGGCGATTGATTAATCAAGTACATGGGAGTAGTAATTGCCTCAGTCCAAAAGTGTTGTGGTAAGTCTGCTTGGCTAAGCATACTATGAAATTGTTCCTGAATTGTCCTATTCATGTGCTCAACCATATCATTCTAGAATGGGGTGTAGGGGGTAGTCAATTATCGCGTAATGGCCCTCTCATCACACAAAACTACTCAAAGGCTTTAGATGCATACTCACCCCCATTGTCAAATCATAGACATTCCAGCTTATACCTATTGGTTCTCAACAAAAGTAAGCCAAGGCTTCTGACTTTTGCTTGATGGGGTATGCCAAGACCTTATATGAGTAATCATCAATGAAAGTAACAAAATACTTCATGCCACCTAATGACTTGTAGGGCATTAGTCCACAAACATCAAAATGAACAAGAGCCAAAGGTTCACCCTTGCGTATAATGCCAAACTTCTTATGCAAACTATATGTTTACCTGCCATAAAGACAATGATCACAAGAATCAAAACACTTATAGTCAAGGGGCAGAAGATACTACAAAAGGATAAGCATTTTCATTCCCCTTAATGACATATAACCAAGGTGATGATGCCATAACAATACATGTGGTATTGTAGCCACTACCAAAATATGGTTGATAGATCCAAATACAAGTAAGGGATAAAGAGTGCCAGACTTGGCACCTTATGCCAAGACAAGATTCCCATAAGTAATCTTCTAGGAGAAATTGCCAAAAGAGATAAATATTATCTTCATCATCCAATTGTCTAGTAGAAATTAAGCTTTTATTTAAAGCCAAAACATGGCATACATCATGCAAAGTAAGCATACAGCCTAGGGAAACTACAACTTGACATTTCCAATACCAATAATATCCAATGCTAAGTTATTACCCAATCTGATAGATCGTGTCATGATGCAATAGGAGTAGAACCAATCTCAATGAGGGGTAACATGAAATGAAGTCCTTGAATCAATCAACCAATACTAAGTATAGGTGGACGAGGCATCAATCAACTTTGAAACATTAAGAGAAGAAGTTGCAAGTATGTAATCACCATCAAAATTAGTATGCACAACATTAATCTCTTCAATCTTCATACTAGACTTGCGAGGGACAATGTTGTGATCATTATTCCATTCCTACACCTTGCCCTTTCCTTTTTCCTTACGCTTGTCATCATCACACACTTTATGGCACTGTGGTCGAATATGACCTAGCTTCCCACAATAATGACAAGCCAATATGAACTTCCAGCTATGGGACTTATTGCGAGACTATCTAGTGACTGAGAACAAGACTATTGAGTATCTCTCCCACAATAATCATTATTGCTCTTATCATTACTGCCTCTAATTGTCAAAACATGAAAACTATAGGGAGCATCAACATTCTTTTTGTTGACCTCTTCATTCAAGCATGCACTCTCTTGCAATTTCAACCCATCAGCAAGCATATTTGCACACATACTAGTACAAAATCTATCTCATGACTCAGGTAATGTAACCAACAAGAACAAGGAAGAAAGATTATCCTTAAAGCCGATCCCTTGTAAAGACAAGTGGCTAAAAATAGAACAAAACTCATTTAAGTGGGCGAATATGGAAGTTGCTTTAGCCATTACATTTGTGAAGCAGGACGTTGCTTGTTATAGATATCATGAGCATAAAACCCAATAGAATCTTCAAGCTCGTAATGTCAATGATCACTATAGCTATTGGCCAATGCTCTAATATATGCAATTCCAAGCTCAAATGTGAAGCTCAAGACATTCCATAAGGATATCCGAGTGCATAGCATCAATATCATACATCAATACATCTACTAAGAGTACTTAAAGAGCATCAAATGGCAAGAGGCATAATCTTCCGTGTGTAAAATCTTGCTACCCTATTCATTATAGCAATGAATATCTCTGCATAGGCTAGGCTATTTTAGCTCAAACTAGTCTCGAAAGCATTCCCAAAACATCAACATAACATCCTTGAATAATCTCATCACCAAATAGGCATCTGACTGAGCATGAACAAGTGTTAAACACTGAGCATATGCTATCCTAAACTTGTGAATAACATGTCTACTATGTATCATAGCAAACATAGAGTTTGGGAGCTTCAAACAGTGTCCAAAACTTGGAATACCAATGCCGGGAGTTGGAAGAAGAGTGCCAAAGTACCATGGAACTCACAAGAGCTGGAGAGATGGCAAATATGATCAGGGAGTGGGCAACAACAATAGGTGCAAATCATGTTGCTACTATTGGCCTTGTTGCTAGCATGAGTGAGTGAAATGGATCATGGAGGGCACTTAGAGATGCTCAAGGGAGCCTTCGCAATGCTTGGGAGAAGCCCACAAAGTTGGGAAGGATCAAGAGTGACAAACTTTATATGTTCAAGCCAAAGCCATGGCTGCCAAATTGGTGAAGAGCTAAAGCTTTCAAATTCTAGCTAAGACAATGTCGAGTGAAGCTCCTTGATCTTGGCTCTAATACCAGTTGAAGGGAGAAGTCTGAGTGAGAGCACGAGCAAGCAAAAGCAAGGGAGGAGTGAGTTGTGGCGGATGGAGCAAGAGATCAAGAGAGAGAGATACCAGATGTAGGAACTCCAATAGTCACAATGTGTGATTGGTCTCCCTTTTTCAAATGTCACTAAAAGAATAAAGAATAAAGTGACAATGATGGGTGCCTACCAACTGCAATGTACATGTGTGCAAGTACTATCACTATAGTAATACGTGCGCAGTGTAGGCAAGGGCACCTTTACCCCCAATACTTTCAAGATACCATGAATACATGTGGTAGAACCACCTCATAGTGGTTTAAAGGGAAAATGTGGTTTCTTATAGAGGCAAAGAGGGAAATATCAATTATTTCCAATTTGTTCGTGTGGCCTTAGCACTTTCTAAATCACTTTCTCTTGAATTGTGGAGAAATCTACCCCTCAACCTTTGTACAACTATCGTTGTGCTACCATTCAGTAACCATTTGACATTGTGAAGTCAAGTAGAGCCTTCAATGATAAAGCTTAGAGTTTAAAACTCTAAAGCTACACTTTAATTTTTTTTCTTTTAGAAAAATCTTATTTGTGCTATAGTAGGCCACCATTTTTTTAATAATGGGGGTGGGGAAGTGGTTAACTAGTACCCCCATATTACACTATATACCACCTCTAAAGTTTGTAGAGCAAAAGAAAGGTTTACAAAACCCTATTCATATGCAATCAATTTTCTACCTATACATATAGATAATTCTAGCAAGTTGCTATCCACATGCAAAGAAGTGGAAGATGTTCTACAAGCATTAAAATATTTATGGAGCCTATTCACATATAGGAATTTTATTATGTAGGATTTTTAAAGGCTTGTTCTTACATGTATTTCTGGCACGAGCTTTAATCTTCAACAATGTCAAGACACCTTTCAATATGGAAAAGGTGAATGTGGAATCTCCTCTTTTCAAGATTACCTTGCATCAACAAATTGATCTTCTTCAACATAATTTGAACAAAGTCACAAATGTGCTTCAAAAATAGAAAATGCAACAAAACCCATTTTCACAATATGAAAATGATTGTATTGCCTATATCTTGAAAGGCATCTTTGAAGCATAACAAACTAAGAAAGACCAAAAACTTAGCTATAAGTATTTCCTATTTTCTAAACTTGATAGTAAAGTGGATGAAAAATTTGTCTTGTCTTGGTTGAGAAAGTTCAACGACTACTTTAATAAGGAAGATTTTTTGGAGAAAGATGAAATAAAGTGTGCTACTAATTATCTGACAGATAAGGCATTACTTTGGTGGAATGTTCTTTGTCATAGCACTAGCCAACCTTGACCAAAGACATTGTATGAGTTTTAAGAAAAAGTTAAAGAATTTTTTCTTCCACTTTAGTTCCATCTCCATGCTAGGTGAATTTGGGTAAACTTTCTGTGGTGAGAAGATGATAGCGTGTCTACATACACTAAAAGATTTTGTAGTGATGGCTTTTGGTGTTGCACATGCTTGAGGAAGTTCCCAAGAGCATAATGTAGCAAAATATGAAGATAGTCTTCACTCAAGCATCCAAGCTAGGTTGAATTCTCTTAAATCCACTTCTCTTCATGATGTTTATCTCTTATACACATGATATTGAGAAATAATTCCAAGCCATCGCGAAAATCCCAATCTAACCCATATTGTCCTATCAACAATAATTGTAACATGAGAAAATCTTTCAATCCTTAAAGCCCTAATTCTTTTCCATCTAATCGACCTTCTAACTTCCAATCAAAAAGTGGATCTGACCAAAAGCTTGGAGATAACAAGGTAAAGCCTCAAACTACAAACCTTAATTCTTATGCAAAGGAATCAAACCTACTTGCTATTGATGTGGAAATCTTGGTCATCTTTGAGTTAATTATCGAGTCAAGCTTCCAGTTCATAGCAACAATAATACCAACACTCAATTGCACAACATTGAGGAGGTACCTGATTTCACACATGATTAGACTACGAACACGTTGCAATAAGAGGTATCAAACGAATGGGAAGTCATGTACGCCGATCCCTTTACATGCTTTGCTTTAGATGAAAGGTTTTGCAAAAGATTCTAATATTATTACCTTGCATGATAATGGTATTTCTCATGAATTTATTCTTTTAAAGCAAAAAAACACATTAAAAATCCTTAATCTTTTAATCATTACTTTGTTGTTGATGATTATCCACCCAAACCACCATCATCATGTGGAGACCTAGATCACAAGATAGAACTTTTTCCTAGGGTAACTCCATTGCATAATATAGTGTAGATTTGTCATATGAGGCAGCATTAGCATTGTTAAAAGCTGTGGATCTAGAGCATGACACAAGCTATGGTGGATGAAGGATGAAGACCAAAGTCATAATGACATGGACAAGTAAAGACAAACTGTTATACAAGTGAATTAGGTTCCAAGATAGATTAGCTTGGACTCATAAACACAATCTTGTGTAAGATTGACAATAGCAATACACTTAACTAAAAGTACAAAGCATCATGACATTGTATTCATTTCATAGTCAAGTACAATGCTTTATAGAATTTGGGTTGTTCCACTCTCCTCACTGTGCATATGGGATTCATGACAGCTCTTCCTGGAGCATACATCATTTTTCTATCTCTCAACACCCCCCCTCAAATGATGAGTCCTTACACTTGCTGGCTTTTGCCCCCCCACATGATAACATGGCCCGGAAGACTAGCTCATAGGCAGCCTAATCAAGTTAAAGCTTGAGACTTCCTTAGAACAATCTGTCAGAATTGTTAATGGTAGCGAAAGTATCTTTTTCTTCTTCTTCATTCATGAATTGACTTTGGTGGTGGTCATTCTACATCTGCTGTGCTCTTTTCTTATGGAATCATTCACTAACAATATGGCTAGTTTTACCACAATAATGACATGTCATCTGACTTCTGTTTCAGTGTTGAATCCTCAACCTCTTCCTTTGGGTCTAGTAGCTCCTCTAGTGTATAATAAGAGGTTTTTCCTTGAGATGGTCTCTTTTACATATTTGCTTTTAATGTAATGTGCATGTCTTCAGCTACCCAAGCAAGCTTTAGCAGTCCATCGAGAAACGAATCTAAGCGTCTCCGCCGGCACTCCCATGGAATGTTCCAGGGTTTGTCGCCTAGGGTTTCTCGAGTTCGCCTCGCAACGGAACGTTCATGGCTCGAACCCACTAGGATTGACTTGAAATCTGGGTTCCTAGGGATTAAGGTCTCTTGACAGCATTCTAGCGTCGATTCCTGGACATTCTACTTTACGCAAGGATACCCAAGCCGAAGCAAATCCATGTCACACTTGGTTCAAAGAGAATGGAAAACGAGAGGGATGCACTGCTCAACCTCTCTGCCCATAAGGCCTAATCCCATTCCGGTCCTCTAAAATGGCATGAATCGAGTTCTATTCTAATATTACATTGTCTATAGAACCTTGTGAGAAGCCTCCCAGCTTTCGGGGATCACCTTGCCATAGGACGGACCCTCCCGCCCACCCGCTTCCCTTAATGGCATTCTTTAGTTATCTAATTAGGACCTATCACATTTATGTGGGACATTTAAAAGCAGCTTCCTTAATTAAACCTTTTAGGAAACGGGGTTCATTTGCATAACTTATGGCACTGACACAAAAACAATCCAGGCAAGTTCTTTTGAAGTAAACTTTATATTATTATCTTAACTCAAATACAAGTCTCGTCCAAAAGGACGGATTTCGCAATCCGTGGGGATGCGTCTTATTTCCTCCAAGTTTTCTGTCCTTGCACTAGTAAGAAGGCCTCGAGAATCCATCTCAAGTCACGTTGATCATTTGAGTAGAACCCAAAAGCAGGGAATTTACAGCAAGAACCCCCTAGCATCCAAGCGTTCTCCTACATTCAAACTGACCCACAGAGAGACCTCTCATGGTGGGTTCGTCCACATTCTTACCACAGTTACTTGGAACCTCCTTGGCTAGGGTTGACAGCCAGCTAGGGGTAGTTTGGCCCGCCCTCCTTAAATTCAACATGATTCATTATTCAATTTTTTGTTGTGAGCTTGGGTCATTCATTCCTTTCACAAACATTGAACCTAGATTTACAAGCACAAACAAACAATGAAGGCGAGTGCTCTCAAGACATTTGCTAAGGTGGAGCCCTCATCTTTGACGCTAATGTCAACTTTCTTGATCATTCCTGACTTGGCGTCATTTTCCATTATTTCCCGGGGGATGGAGAATACCCTTTGCTCAACCTCACTAAGATTTTAGTCTATGGTTTTGTTGGGTCAATTGGTAGTTATCTTTTGCAACTTAGAACTCTATCAGGTTTTAAGTTCACCCTAGGGTCTCCTCGTACTCAAGATAACAGAACTTCTATTTACTCCTCTTGCAAGTCATGCGTAAACCAAGTCTATTTACCATTCTGAAATAGTTATGAGCATCGAATGTAGCTTGGCGAATAGTCATTCTCCTTGTGGGTACTACATTCAACCTTCCTTGTGTTAGCTTCAGGATGTTCCATATTCTGTGAATAATATACCTAAGTGTGTTTTTGGGCTCATCGCAGTTGGCTATTGGGGTAGAGACCAACAGGCGTGTTGACTCCAAGTCAAAATATGGTTGTCGAGACAAACCGATTTATATTGCGACTAAGGTCCTAGGTGGGTTGAGGAAAACCTTGGCTTCGCTTATCGGCCAGGACCTTATTTACCAAATTATTCCTTTCAAATAAGTTCAACATTTCATGTGCGCATCCTAATCTACCTTTTTAGATGCATACCCCATTATGTGGTGCAATTGAAGCTATTCATGATCCCATGCAAGTCCCAATGCAAGTCTCCTCTAAGTTGTCAATGCGATGCAAGATCCCTATTCATAGAAATCCCTTCCAGTGCATTTATGCAACTCAAAGGGCATGACTTAATTACTCAAATGCAAGTGTATATGCATTCATTGAAAATGCAAGTTAATTCTCTACGATGGTCTATGGAGTACCATTGACCTAGACAGAATACTTATGTATCTCGACAATCTATGATGCATTTGCAGAAGTTAGATCCTATTACTTGACTTGTTTTCGCTATACCCATAGATACTCGATCTATTTTTGACATCTCATGATTATTAAACCCCTTTTCGGCTACCTTTCAAAATATGCAAATTACCCGATATGAGGCATGACTTTATTTCTAATAATGCCTATGCTTAAATGTTCGATTTCAATTTTCTAAAGATGGTGGCGGTACTTGGTTTTGGAGAGTCGAGTTAGCATTTCCGCCTAATAAACCGTTCCTGTTGATAGTGGCATCTTTTCCCCACCCTTCTCCCATAGTCGCGATTTTTCCAGTTACCTGGAAGAGCTTACGCTTTAGGGCCATTGTGGAGGAAGCGGCCTTCACTTCCTTCGAGGGACTCCTTGGTGTCGGAGTTCCCTACGCCTTGTCTTGCCTTTCACGGTCTCCTTGTCAATTTGAGGTAGTCTATGGAGAGGTTACGAGGGTCGCGATGGGGGAAGACGGTACTCGAGCCTTTGCCCAAGGAAGGGGTTTGTTCTCGACCCTCTTCTCCTCTCTCTCTCTCTCTCTCTCTCTCTCTCTCTCTCTCTCTCAAGCTCTCTCTCACAATCTCTTGGAGGGGTATCCTTCTCTCTCCCTCTCTCTCGCAGCCTCTTGAGATCTCCTTATGCTCCTTATGCCTCCCCATGCCTCATATTTATAATGAATTAGAGAGGAGGGGATGAGGCTGAGAACAAGAGTGGAGGGGCTCTTGGAAGACTTAGTGATCTGATGCTCAGATCATAAATCTGATGGTTGCATTGGCTCCAAAAGGGGGTAAAACCCGAAGAGACTTGATTAGAAAGCTCTCAGTTCACTCCTTCTTTTCTCTATTCAAAGTGCTATCAACTGCCTATAGACTGCGATCGTGGCGCGTACGATTTCGCTAGTCACTTTTCTTTACTTTTTTATTTTTATAAAATCTCCAAAATTAACTAAAATATCACTTGTATTCTCTTTTAAATGACTTTCAGTTTGATTTTTTAGGATAATATCTAAAATATACTAGTTTTTTTGCCCAAAAATCTAATATTTTTTTACTATCCAAACTATACACATTAATACTAGTGATTAATATGGCTCATAAGTCTCGTTCAAGTGCCCGAGTGCGAGAGAGTGCTTGCCGAATCTGGGGCTGAAGTAGCCGATGTATGCACCAACGCACAGAGACAAGCCTTTCTCAGAACCGTGCTACATGTCACCCAAGCAGAGGGCAATGATTCAGTGGAGAGGGTGAGAAGGAAGTTGGAGTTGACTACCCAAGCACTAAGATATGGCCTCCACGAATGGGAATCACCAAGGAGTAGCAATTCCACTACCTACGTGTGCCGGCCTCTCCACCGTTGAGCTCAAGGAACTAGGGTTTGAATAACAGGAGCAACCCGCACCACCACCACAAGCGACCCCAGCAGTGGCTGAGCAGAATACCAAAGAGGGCCCGGACTTGGAGCAGGAGGCCGAAGAAGAACAACGAAAAACATCCAGTCCGCCTCTACCAAACCTCCTGCTAGACGAGCCCGAAGATGCCCACATGCTTGAGCGCATCGTGGCAGCCAGAAGAAGAAGGCATGAACTGGCAGAGGACGCACAACACAAAGCAGGGACCCCAACCCTATCAATTGGCCTTAGGAATTGACTATCTGGCGTGACCGGGAGTTCCAGACGAGACCATTTGAGCTATTATTTTCCTATCCACGCTCACTGGACCGTGCATTGTCTCTAGGCATCCTATCCAAGATCAAGGACTGGCCAATGACCTGGCGAACAGATGGATAGAAGAGAGGAGCCTTATCATAACCAAGTGGAGGTAAGAGCCTGCAGAATACTAGCAGGACAAGGTGAACCGGGTTCCCAAATCCGTCCAAGGCTACGAGGCACAACCAAAGTGGCAGAGGAGGATTTGGGACACCAATTTTGACGCCTGGACCACCTTTTGCAGCTCACTTCCCGAAGAACGTAATGACCCCACCTACATGCCCTACCCCCATCGGCATGGAGTGGATTATGACCACACTATTCATGGGGATTTTGATTTTCTTAGAATATATAATGTAAATGCCCGAACTCTTGAGGAATGCCTAGTTTTTAGAGTAGAGGATATCCTTCCATCCATCAACCACTTCCTCGCGGACTTTTCTTCTTGCCTGGATCCTGCCTTTCTAACCACCTGCAATTATCTTAGGTTGATCAAATTCCTATTAGTGCAAATACCTATGGCCAAGGAAGCCCACCTTCTGGCCTTTTTTCTCACAATGGTGACAAGTAACATTTGCATTCCTGCCATCGGATTTGCTACGTGACTTCCCACCTGACTTGGACCGAGATTTTTGAGAATCCTGTCCACGGCCACTGCCACTACCATGCTTTCCATACCCATCATTCCTGCCTCTAACTATCATAGCATGCAACACACGAGAGGCATCCAAATTCTTACGATTAACCTCTTCCTACAAAAGAGCACTCTCAACATAAAATAATTTCAAGGTAGCAGTAGAGGCACATAATGCAGTGCGGAATACATCCCATGACTCATTAAGAGTAGTACTAAGCAAGAAAAGAGGAGTGACATCCTTTGCAAAAGTGATGTCCTGCGAAGTCAAGTTCTTGAGTATAGCATGGAACTAGCTCAAGTGAGCAGACATAATCACATTCTCCTTCATGCGCAGATCCATAAGCTGCTTCAATCAATACATCTGACTCGTTGGACTTTTCTTGTCATAGAGATTCTTGATTTTATCCCACAGCTGCCATGCACTCTGTTCTTCCTCAAATACATTGTAATGAACATGTTCTGTGAGAGATAATACAATAGTGGACTTGCATAACTCATCAAGCTCAAGCCATTCCTCATCTTGCATAGGTGCAGGCATATGCCTGCTCAACCTCAATGGTTTGATCTACGATTTATGCACCAATACTTGTCAAATCTGGCTCTTCCAATAAGAGTAATTCATACCATCAAGCTTAGTGATGTTAAAAATAGCATGATCAGTGGACGAACTCGCCATAATGCAGGCTGGAAGACTGTAGACAGTTCAAAACTGCTTGTTGTTTACTGTAGAAAATGACAAAAAAATCACCAAAATCGAGAGAAAATGGCAAGAAAAGTGTAACCAAAGCTGCTGCCCACCAAGTACTAGTGAAAATAATCATTTCAGAATATTTCAGCATGAAAAATTCATGTCAGTCCGGAGTTATATGATTGTTGTAATAAATAACAGTAGGGTACTGTGAGAGGCAATTGCTGACCAAATCACTGCACCAAGTCAAGACATGACCAGCCATAAACGGGCATAAATCAGCACCAAACAGTCATCAAGACCCTGAGCAAACACCCAAACATGTCACCAAAGCATCCGTTAGTGAGTAGGCATACCCCCTAGACAGTAGAGCAAAGTATACATAACACTAGCAAGACCTGACACCAGTAGGTGTTTGCTCACTAGAGTGCAAAGCCCAAGCTTAGGTCAAAAACAATTCCAAGATATCAGTGCATGAACCATGCAACATGTAAGTGCCAAAGATCCCAAAGTCTTTGCAAAATGCTCAAACATCATAAATCCCTGCTCAATGTTGGTCAAGCATACAAGATGCTCCCACTGGCTCAAGAGGCAGATAAACGAGCTCAACAGCTCAAGCAAACCAAGTCAAAGTACCAAAGACAAGTAACCAAGACAATGCCTCAATAGCATCCAAGGTCGTAATGGAAAAAGCCAAGTCGTAACGGAAAAATCCAAGTCAATGTCCAACTGCTCAAGGAAATACTCAAATGAATGTCGAGACGAGCTCAAACAACTGCCATCCACATCCAAAGCATAAAGCATTTACCAAGGCATCATAACCCGTACTGGGTAGCCTAGGCATAAACCATGCCATAGATGAAATGCCAGCTGTAAAGAATTGACAGTCAAACCCAAATCGAGCTCTAATCTCAGCTCAAAATCATTCTGGAGCATAAACAAGACATGTGGCATAGTCCAAATAGATCATGACATCATACCGAGTAGCCGGGAGCACCCCGTGGACCAATAGGCATAACCCAACTATAGCATAAATAGGCTCAGCCCTGAAGTTTCTAGCAGCATATAACCTCTATAAAATGAGCAAATCAGTACTCAATCCAAGCTCAAATCCATAGGCAAACCATAGGCATACATTCCCGTATGTATAGGCACAAATCGGGCATTATCGGCCATCAAATGCCAAGACCTGTAAGCATAAAATTGAAGTAACAGGTGGTTGCCCTGTTTTGGATAGATCTGGGATTGTTCAAAATAGTCTATGGCTGAGCTAATTCAGCTCCAAATGCATCTCACATAAGAGGCATAACATCCACAATCAATAGTCATCAGTAGAAGCATCACATAAGCCACATGCATACGAATACATATTGTCTCAGACCTGAAATCTATTGCAAAATATTTTGTCATTAGAATTTGGAAAATCCAACATCACCATCGTGTCCAAAGCGTGCCAAAACCCCAACTTAAACTCTTACCTTGCCTGAATCGGGTTCCGAATGCCCGAGATATGATAAAAAGAGTGATTTTTGGGCCAAATTTTGAAACATGCGCAAAAAAAAACGTGAGCTGGCTAGGGGGTCTGTTGTCTCACGTGTCAACAATGGGGCCCAAAGGGGGCACAAATGGGGGCCAAAGAAGGCCTACACCAAGCCTCAGTAAGCCTTGATAGGCTGGAAGCAAGATCTAGGTGAAGGAAGCTTCAAGAGGTGTGAGTTATGGCTGTCCACAACCTGTGAAAACCCTGTTTACCTAGACCTATGGATTGAAGTAAAACTCTGAAATAATGAAGCAATACCTCAATTTCAATGCCTTGATGGTGCCTCAATAGGCCGGGAGGAAGCTTGGGAAGCCGGGGAGTGACGGGAGCTCAAGAGAATGAGCTATGGTTGCCGGGAAGGAGATCCAATGCGAGTGGGGAGTCAATGGGAAGTTGAGAATGCCACGAGCCAAGCTCAAGAGTCAGGAAGTCATGCTCTGATACTAGTTGAAAGGTGAGAAGGATCAAATCTTACACTCAAGAGCTATGGGGGGAGAGCAAGAGCAAGAAAGAGAGACAAGAAATGGGAACTCCAACAATCACAATGTGTGACCGGGCCTTCCTTTATTCAAACTGTCACTAAAAGAATAAATAATAAAGTGATGGTGATGGGCATTCGCCACCTACAACGTGCAGTGGTTGTGACTGTCAATGTAGTAATACACAGGCGGCTAGGCGGAGGTGCCTTTACTCCCAACAATAATTGCCCGATTTAAGTTCTTAGACAATTGGATTCGCTCAGAGTAATACATCTTGCAAGTCCATTGGACGTATTACTTCAAGACTGCGGTTCAAAGGAGTGTTCAAGCCATGGCAAAACTTGGATATTTGTTGTGCAATATCCATTGGTGGGGCATATTTTAGTAGGGTTACAAACTCTGAGTAGTAAGCTTCCAGGGTTAATTCCAACTGCTTAGGCTTGAAAAATTCATTCATCTTCAAAGTCTGGTAGATTGGCAGAAGGTATCATTCGCGTACAACATCTTTCAACTGAGTCCACGTAATAGTGGCTTCGAAAATACCTTGATTCTTGCACCATTGCTTCCACCATAACTAAGCCTAGCTAACTAACTTTAGTTTGCTAATCATTACTTGATTCATGGAGGCACTTCCTAAAGCAGAGAAATAATCATCCATCGACTCAATCTATATCTCTGCCTCTATTGCGACGTCTATTCCTTCTCCATCAAAATGGGGTGCCTTAATTTGCTTGAGAAGAAATTTCTTCTCTTGCATGTTAGCATTCCTGGGTGCAGAAGGTGCCTGACAATCAAGCCATACCACTCAGGTTATTTCTGTTTAGGATATGTCTATGAACTAAACATTAATCAATCACGCATCATCATGAAGTTTTGCTTTGATACCAACTATAACATGCCCGCTTGTCGGCTGTCCAAGCACATTTAAACGGTCCATCGAGAAACAATTCTAGGTGTCGCTGCCCGAAACATTCCATGGGAGTACCGGGCGGCAACGCCTAGAATTGTTTTTCAATGGACTGCTAAAACGTGCTTGGGCCTTTGAGTGAGAGACTGGGAACATTACTTAGAGTGGACATAAGGTTCTCATATGGATCCTTGTTTACCGCTAAAACGTGCTTGGGCCTTTGAGTGAGAGACTGGGAACATTACTTAGAGTGGACACAAGGTTCTCATATGGATCCTTGTTTACACTTGCAAGCAATACGGTTATTGCTTCATCTTTATCAACATTCTTCTTAAGAGTTGCAAGTTGGGTTTTTCAGCTCTTGAACTTGTTAATGTGTATGGTCATTGAAGCATTGTCTTTGATATCTAGTTTATAAAACTACATGAGTAATTTTGCCTTTGAGTTCTTTGCTTGGGTACCAAACATTCTATCAAGTTTCTCCCAAGTGATTCTAGCATTTCTAATGCTAGATATATGATGCAGTATGTCATCACTTACTCCCTAGGCAATGATGCCTAGTGCCTTGCTATTCATCCTCTTCCGTTCTTTGGTTTTGAATTGGTCTTCTTCAACAAACCCGTCTTTATCATCTTCATTCTTGCTCTCTGCATCATCTTCAAACAGGTTCCACAAGTCCTTTCGCATCAAGTGATACATGGTCTTCTCCTTCCAGGCATGAAATCCTTCACCATTGAATTTAGATATTTGCTCAAGCTCTACCATGTTGCTAAACTTCAGTTAACCATGTATTTTAATGTGTCAAGAGACACAAGAGAAAGAGTGTCAAATTGACACTAGTTGAGTATTAATAGATACTAGTTAGTACTTGATCTGCTTTCTCTCACAACCTTCATGGATGACTTCTAAGCTTCTTCGGGTACTTCTAGAACTATAATGAACTTCAGAGAGTATTGCTCAGTGTGACTGAAATCACTGTTGATAACTTCAGTAAGAAGAACTTGTGAAAAAATGTCAAATTTTGAAGTTTTGGCTATGGCATCCACAAGGTCCAGCTAAGATTTGAAGTTGAAACTGGAGACATGAGCTAATTGTGAGTTGGTTAGAGATCACCAAAGGTGAAGAGAGACTAAAGAGTCAAGTATGAACTGTGCCATGCCCAAGTGGGCTTTGATACCATGTTAGAAGTTGTGGATCTAGAGCATGACACAAGCTATGGTGAATGAAAGACAAAGACCAAACTCATAATGACATGGACAAGTAGAGACAAATTTTTACACAAGTGAATTAGGTTTCAAGATAGATTAGCTTGGACTCATAAACACAATCTTGCAGTGTAAGATTGACAATAGCAATCCACTTAACTAAAAGTACAAAGCATCATGACATTGTATTCATTTCATAGTCAAGTACAATGCTTTATAGAAATTGGGTTGTTCCACTCTCCTCACTGTGCATATGGGATTCAGGACAACTCTTCCTGGAGTATATATCATTTGTCTATTTCTCAACAAGCATGTAGTTGATCACCCATGTAGTTTTATTTGTTTTATGAATAAATAACAATTGATTTTTAAACCCTAGACAATGTTATATAAATTCTTATGAAAATAAGATGATTTTATATTTATTTAATTTTGCATATTTTCTTTGTATATTTGCCACATGATTGTGAGGTGCTATGTATGGGCCAACATGTGACACTGGTTGCATTATACTTGGTAGATAAATGGCAGGAAACTGATGTGTTTTGTGTTGTGGTGAGCAGATTGTTAAGAGTTATGTATATTAAATATTTTGAGAAAGCACATTTTAATGCATAGAAATTGTTTACAAGTTGGATGCTTCACAACGTGGAAATATTGTATTTTAGGGCACTTATTACACACAAGGATAATATATATACATACATGTAAATTTTTTACTTGGATGTAAGTGTACAAGGTCAAGAGGACTTGATTATTATTTTATAAAACCTTACATTAAATTTATTGGAATAGAAATTAGAATAAAAGCAAGGCATTCATGGAAAAAAAGTTAGAATCCAAAAAGGGAATGTTTTTCAATTATATTTTTGAGGACAAAAGCATAATAGAAATTCATGTACACATATATCAGGGAGGTGCTCAGCCATGCATGGGGAGAGATTATACCCAATATTGTCATGCATGTCTCCACTATTTCTCTTCTTTCTTGCATATTGTATCCTCTTCAATTTCAAGTTAATTTGTGTAATCATATGATAAAGGACCTCACTACCATGGAAGTGTGGTTCCCCAAACCATTATTCGAAGGCTAATTTCTTTGTCCCTCCCTCTCCCCTCCCTTCTCTCTCTCCCCTTTACATGTGTGTGCACATGAGCAATGTGCAATTATCACTTGTAACATGAGAATATTTGTTTTGTGATACATGTTTTGTATACTTTGACAACTAATGATTGGATTAGGTATAGTGTCCACTAACCTACTCTACTTGGTCTCAATTATCACTCCTTTGAAGTGCTAGCATAATTGACTATGGTGTTTGATTATTCATGACAATTTGTACAAAAAGTCATAAGTTATCGAAAAAATCAGTTCTAAGATGTTACCTTCAACCATAAGTTGGTAAGTGATAATGTAATTGCAAATAGCTAAGGGATACATTTAGTGGGTATTCATGATTTCCCTTGGTGGGCACCTCATTAGTAACATGGATCTTCCACCTATATAAATTCAATTCATGTTTGTTGATTAAAGTAGATCTAGTCATCACTCATCTTTTTTTTTTGGGGGGGGGGGGGGGGGGGGGGTGGGTGTGTAAGAAAGCACATGATTTGAAGGGTAAAGAATGTTCATAACAATTTGTATACAAAGTTGTGTGTTATCAAAAAAAGCAACACCAAGATGTTACCTTCAACCATAAGTTGGTAAATGACATTACAAATAGCTAGGATGTCCACTTAGTGGGCATTAAGGATTTCCCTCCATGGGTATCAATAACATTGATCTTTCACCTATAAATTCACTTCATGTCTACTAGCAAAAGTAGATCCAATAATCTCTCATCCATTTTTGTTTTTGTTTTTTTTTTTTTTTTGGGCGCAAGGGGGGTTGTTTGTGTTAGAAAGCATATGATTTGAAAGGTTAAGCATGAGGTTGCCGCTTAAGCTACTATTGACCACTTTGTAAAGTAGTCTCTTAACAACCTCATATTGTTCCTAAAAGAGTTCATTAATGTTTGAAATTGTGGTACTTAGAACAATCCTACATAATACCCTAAGTGATGTTTGAAATTGTGGTATACTTGGAGCAATCCTTGTGGACACCTAGATTTTGGGAAATGTTTCTATAAACTCCTAAACCAATTAGAGGCACACCATGCCTTACTATTGTCCCCTATTTCTTGTGGCCACTGTCATTGGATTTTTTATATGAAGTGTGAAAATGGGGTATACTCTATCTTGTGGAAGAGTTCATGCTTTATAGAATGGTAAGTGAGACTTCTTGGTCAGTCAACTTCTCTACCTTGCTCATTGTCATGACAATAGGAAAGTTAATGACCATGTGGCTTTAATTATAGGGCTGAAGTGCTTCTAAAGGCCCATATAGAGTACTGGCAGGGAGTAATGCATTACTACTCATATGTCTTGCCTACGGTGGATGCTACCTACCATCTACCACTAGAAGATTGATAAATATGTATGAGATAATGAGGTGATCCCTACAAGTTATGGATTATGTTTAGCAAAGATTTGTCATATATCAATGTGTGTTTTGAGCCGTAGTCTCAGTTGTATTGGGTTATCATCCCAAGTGTATGTTTTTGCCTTTGTCTTGGTAGTTCTATGAGATGTATTACAATATTATTACTCTATTGAGCTTATGAAATGAAATCACTGGGATTCAACTCTCTCTGTCTCACTTGATTCTACCCATATTCTAAAATCTTCTCTCTTTCTTCTTGTTCCATCTATGAGTCTTCCTACACCCTTTTGTCTCTTACCCCTGTAATAGACCTTCAACCTTACGTGCTCCGACACTGAGTATCGTTAGTTTGGGTAGTAATAACTTTTACATAGCTACGTTTGAAGGAGGTTATGAGGTGTCCTATGAGAGCTTTTTCTTGCAATATTTGCTAAATTGAGGCGGTGAGACCTCCTATCTCATGCTACTATAGCTTATATAGAATTGCAAAAGAATGCACTGCAAACACATAAAGACAAAGCATTGAGCTTGAATTCTTGAATATGGAGATTTATGGAAATGATGTAGTAAATTGGATAAACTTTTTTGGCATAAATGCAAATGAATATGTAAGTGAATGTATATTAGGATCCCGTAAATCATGTTGCTCGTCTACAAACTGCAATCCACCCTAATTGTAGTAGGAATTCCAGTTTGGTCAACAATGTCTCCTCGATGAGCTTTTGGATGGATGAGAGAGAGAGAGAGAGAGAGAGAGAGAGAGAGAGAGAGAGAGAGAGAGAGAGAGAGAGAGAGAGAGAGAGAGAGAGAATGTGTGTGTGTGTGTGTGTGTGAGTCACCAAACGTAAAGGAGGAGGAGGAGGTTGATATAGTGGGGACCAATAGCAAGCATAGAGAAGAAGAAAAAGAAGAAGGTGTTATCTGTAAGCCCTATAGATTGATGAGAAGAAGATTGATTGACTACATTTGTCTCCTTTCTTTGTTTGCCCCTCTTTGCTTGCTATGTGTTAAAATGGGGATAGCTTTTGAGGCTCTAAAGAGCTTCTAGTGCTTTGGAAAGAGGTTTGGTAAAGCTCATTTTAATAGATTTTAGTAGATTAATAGATTAAAACAAATTACAATTATAAGAATATTGTTACACAATCATAAACAAACATTTCTATTAGAAAAACAACATATTGACACGGGTCTGATGCTGATGCAATTTTGGCTTAAACTCGATAAAATTTTATTGTTGCATGGGGTGGCGGGATACTTTACCCTTGGGCTGATTTGTTTGATTACTTTTCGTCTGCATTTGCATGGGATTGTTTAAACTTTACCGGGAAGAGACACGTCTCAGGACTACTTGTTTTTTCCAAAGAGTGGTGGGAAAGCAACCTGCATGAGTTGAATGTTTTTCATTCACACGGCCTCCGAACGGACACCGAGTCAAAATTGAAATGTTTTTGTTTTTCCTCCGAATGCGCGTCTGGACCTGTGATGATGATGATGAAGCTCTTCTGGCATGGCAGACATAGATGCTAGCCTTTTTACTCACACAGCTGAAGTAGCAGGCTTCTTTGAAGAACTTGTTAGAACCGGAAGGCTATCTCCTAGGTAAGCTTGATTTTGCTCCTTGGATCCTTGGAGAGAGAGAGAGAGAGAGAGAGAGAGAGAGAGAGAGAGAGAGGACGGAAGAACCAAAGCTCCTTGCACGGTCATTTCCGAGAACCTCCAATAAACAGAAACGGCAGTGTTTGATAGCTAAGAAGCTTGGAAACTTCGGTGTCTGACATTCCCCGGAGACCTTCTTTGTCTTCATTTTCTGATCTTGCACGGTTTTCTTCAGAATCGCTCCCTGCTCGCAGTCTTCTCCAACTGGACTTCTGCGTTCGATTGGATTCACAGGACAAGAGGAGACCAAGAAGAACGACAAAACAGAAGACGAAGGGTGAAGAAGAAGAAGAAGAAGAAGAAGAAGCAGCCGCAGCAGCTAGATTTCGCATGTCCAGGTACTCCTTCTCAGAATTTGCACCAGACCTCCCGCGTGGAGAACGTTTCCATCGCAATCACGTATGATCTGATTGGTGGTGCATCTAACATGGTTTCGCGCAGTCTCACAGTCCTGATCTGCCGTCCAGCTACCAGGCTGGTCATGGCTCCACAAATAGCAAGGAACTCGGTCTTTGCAGGGGTTTAAGCAGCTGGAAAAATGCTTTTTCTATCCAGCTCAGGTGTTTTGATTGAGGTCGAAGCTCCAGGGTAGAAGTTTTCTATGAATTATCCCGCAGGAGGCATATAGTGGAGCAGAGATTAGCAACAAATTAACTACATGTCATTATACCATTGTGGACTATACCTCGTAAGACTTGAGTTATGAGAGCCTAACGAAGAGGACCAAAGGAAGCTATTCATCATGTATATGGCTTAATCAAATCATTAACAAGGATATGCAGCACCGAGCATTCTGAATCGACAATACCACTACCGTAAACATTTGCAATTCTTGCTTCATTTTCCAAATTAAGTGCAGTGCTTTACTCAATTCTCGAACCTATGGAACCGCCAGCTAGTCAACCCATTTCTGCTCCTGCTTTAGCACCGGGACTCAAGAGCCCATCAAATATCAAGGTAGTTATTATTGCTGTTGTCATCACAGCGGTAGTAACTTCAATCATTGCTGTGGCAATCTTTTGCTTCTACCAGAAACGCAGGCCTGCAAAGAAGAAAGAGGACAGTATTTTCAATTCGACCTATGATAATCCCTTATTGAATACAGGTATTCGAAGTCATTTTTGGAAATTTCAGGGGGGTGCTGGTGCCCCTAATGAGTCGACGATGATGCAGAACGTTGTGCCAGGTTGGCCAACTTCACCCACACAAAAATATGACATTACTGAGGCTCATGACTCAAAGGAGGAAGTGGATAAGAAGCTCGGAAGCATGGAATGGATAGGTCCTGTTGGTTTTCGAAGTAACTCAGCACCTCCCTCTTTCAAGAAAGCACAGGAGCTTACTAGCATGTGTCCATTACCTGACAAGACTGACGCCTGTGCTTCTGCAATAGCAGGGCCAGCTTCTTCGACAATTTCTCAACCACCTAAATCTGCAGTTGCAGTATCTCTCCATCCTACTCCCAAACTTGAAAATGGAAAAAGACCTGGAAGGGATGCGACTAAGGACACAAATGAATCATTGGACCTTAGTACTGGCTCAATCGTTGGAGATTTTGGGCAAGGTTTTCTGCTGAGCAATCTGAATACCTCTTATTCAGATCGTTTGCCTACAGATTCATCTGTCTTACAACAGGCAATGGCTGTTACAGGCAATCTCTCAGTTTCTATGGACACAGAAACAAGTGTAGCATCACTTGTAGACAATTGCCCTAATTCTGTGTCCACAGGAATCAGTTTATCATCATCTGTAGCAATGGATTACTCTCTTTCAAGGCAACCATCAACCCAGCTGTTGTCCTTTTCACCTCCGATGAAGGAAACAGTGCCAGGACTTCGACCCCATACAGAAAAGCTGCCTGGTGAAAGTCACATTCCAGGTCAATCTTCAATCATGCCATTAAATTTACAGAACTCTTTGTCATTATCGTCTTTTCCAGATATATCATCTGTAGTGGCAAATGAAGTTCTTAATCCAAAGCAAGCTGGCCAGGGAGCACTATCAAGCTTTATCAGCACAAAAATTGCTGAACTACACAGGCCTTCAAATGCATGGGTTACTGGGTCTGCCTCTACAGATGGAATGTGTGACCAATCTTTTGATCTGTTGACTACTAATGCTACAACTGGCAATCTAGCCAAATCTGATCCGCTCAGTTCTGAGCTGCGTTTTCCATCAAAAAAAAGCAATGTAGCCCCTCCTGCAGTTTTTTCTTTTACTACACAGCCTGTTCCACCTCTCCCTCTACCTCCTGCTCTTGTATCAGCTGCTATTGTTAAAGCTCGGCAAAATTCTTCTTCCAGTGAGATTCTACCTCCAATACCTGTCAAGTCTGTTGCTGCAGCATTCTCCAGTCAAGCTTCTCATACATTGACAGCCCCACCTCCGTCTTCTCTTCAAGGACAAAAATCAAAAGCTCCCACCTTGTCATCATTGAATAATGATACTGTGTCAGAATCATTTGGTGCTGCCCCCTCCATTCCGAAGGGTCCAACTAATGAAATTGTAACTGGTGAAACTTTGGAAACATCCACCTCCTCTTTGAAGTTGTCTAATGATAGCTCTGCTCATTTTCTACATGAGGTGGAGACTGAGAAGCAGCTCATGTCAACAATTCCCTCCATACCTAGCGCAAAGGGTGCTCTTGTGCTGTCTCTATTTCCTCCTCCAACTGCAGAGGTTTTGTCTGTGGCAAAACTGCCACCGTCATCATTACCAACCCCATCCCCATCCCCACCCCCACCCCTTTCTTTAACAACTTCCTTACCAAGCGTCAATGAATCACTTGCACGTCCTTCACTCCCCGAGGTAAGTCAACTCCCCCAACCACCACCACCACCACTGCCACTGCTGCCACGGCCGCCACTTCTTCCACCATTACAAGCTAAAAAAGCTCCTGCTGCCACGGCCGCCACTTCTTCCACCATTACAAGCTAAAAAAGCTCCTCCAGTGCCACCGCCACCACCACCTCTTCCTCCAAATGCCAAGGCTTCTATCCCACCAGTTGATTCTGTTGGGACTACTGACAGTTCCACCAAAGTTGTGCCACCCCCACCACCTCCTTTACCTCCCTTGGTGCCTCCTCCAGCACCTAGGGCAAAGGGCCCTCCTGCTCCCCCGCCCCCAGGACCTGGTGCAAAGGTTCCTCCAGCACCACCTCCTCCACGTGGCCCCCCTGCACCACCTGGTTCTGCTCCTCGTCCACCTTCCAACTCTAAACCTCCTCAAGGCCCACAAGTGGATGCGGCTCAGAATGTGCAAAAGCTAAAGCCCTTGCACTGGGACAAAGTCAGAGCAGATCCATCACGTTCCATGGTTTGGGACAGGCTCAAATCGGGCTCTTTTCAGTAAGTATGCAGATTGTTTAGATTTGTACCAGCATGTATCTTTGTTTCTGTGCTATGTTTATAAAGTCAATACTCTTGAGGTTTTACTGGCTTGAGCACATAATATGACAGCAGAATTCATGCCTTGAAGTTCATGGTTTTGTCCTTTTTAGTGGGACTCAGGAGGTCCGTGTAGTTGGTGTCGTGAATGTCTTATACTTCAACATTAGGAGTATGATTGCTTAATATATCGAGTATGTGCAAACTGATAAGAATACAATGAATTTTCATCACATATTTCTGTGTTTTGTGCTGGGTAGGGTAAAGGTGCATGCGATATACTGAATTTGATTGATCTCAACCTGCATTTTCTGGGCAAAGCTTGTGCTTTTTAATTGCCTCACCTCAGCATTTTCTTCTGCTGACAGGTTGAATGAAGATGAAATAGCAAGCTTGTTTGGTGTTAACGCAAATACCACTGTCAAGCAGATCAGCAAATCATCTGTTCCATCAAAGCCAAAAGGAATCCTTGATGCAAAAAAAGCTCACCACATGGCCATTCAGCTGCGAGCATTACATATTTCTACGCAAGACATATGTGATGCCTTGCTTGAAGGTATCTCTAAGAGAAGCAAAAGTTTATGCTATGGAAATGAGCTGGCAAGAATGATGACTAGAGCATTGCATTTGACTCACTGTGTTTCTGTAGAATTTTTTACTCCATGATGGTGGATTTCATTGACCTTCTAGTTGCTGGCAGTCTAGTTTACAGTTTGTATAACACGTGTGTTCTTAGGAAGTCTAGGGAGCTGGAAACCTTGTCGAAGTGATGAAGAGCGAGAAATTTGGTAATGGAGAGAAAGCAAGCCAAGATCCGAATGTTTATGCAAAAATATGTCCATGGCAATCTGATCTTCAAGAAACTTAATTGAGTGTTCAAGGAGGACTTCACAGCTGGACATGACCATAGCATATGATAAACGGTCTTTGGACTGTTGGTACATCTTTCGTAGGAAGTCTAAAAAATACTTATGTTTGCCAATAAAAATTCCACAGGAAGTGCAGCCGCTAAACATCTACACAAAAAAACCTTGTTTGTTATGAAGAGAATTGTCTTTGCTAGATAGTGGAGAGAGTCCTTTTTGGTGACTTAAAAGGCTTGACAATGTGATTTCCAGGAGCTTGTATCCATGGAGGAGGAACAAAAACATCTACAACCTTGTGGTCGTAAGCTGATACCTCTATGAAAACATAACAACATGGAATGGGTGGAATGGGGCCTTTGGAACACCGGAATGCTGTTCCCGAATGTGAGGGACGGGAAACACATTCCATCTTCTGGAACATTCCATATCAGTTGTTCCACAATGTTCCAAGCCTCTGATTCCATGTTAGGAACAGCCATTCCAAACATTCCATGTCAGCCATTCCACAATATCCCAAGGTTGGAACATTCCAAGCCTCCCGTTGCAACTTTTTTTACTCTTTTTTTTTTTGGGTTTGGGTGGGGCATATTTTGTTTTTTTTTGGGGGGGGGGGGGGGGGGGGGTTCTGGGTGGAATATGATGTAACTTTTTGATAGTAGTTTATTGAGTACTCACTACTTACATTAGTTAGGACTCCGTATTTAGTTTGAGTTATGACTCATAATTCTTAAGTCTTAACTCTCCACTTTATTTTTTATGTACTGTTGGCCTTGCCACTTGGGCCTTCACTCTTTCATGATGCTTTGATATGGTATTCAGCCTTCGAACATATGTAAATTATGGCTCTTGAGTCTTTAAAGCTTAATCGTTAGAGTTTTAACTTTTTTTTTTGGTTGTATGCACTATTTACTCAAGTTTTATTTGTAAGATTGATTGGTCTTAATATATCTTGCATCATTCATGCAATATGATGTTTAAGGTGTGCTTTTAGAGTGTCTTTGAATGCTTGTGGAGTTGTTTAATGCAGAATTATTTTGAAAATCCTAAAATTTAACTATTTTTAAATTTCCCATTCCCCCCATTCTTGGAATGGGACCTTCCCGTTCCAATTGTGTTCCTTGTTCTTGTTATCATTTTCCGTTCATCGTTCCATGTGGCTATGTATGAAAAGCTTTCGCTACAAGTAGTGGGACTAGTTACATAGATGAAATGAGCAGTGTAATGTCTCCAAATAAGCTTATGATGCATTTTAGGGCCAAAATTCCCTCTTGCTTGTGGAAAAGAAAGCCGCCCATGTCTTGATCATCCTTGACACTCTTTGACACACACACTCTTATATTGAACACACATTGAAATGCCCCCATAGATCTCCTACCTACACACATGACATGACACAAGCCATACACGTGCAAAGAGAAACGTTGAGTACTCTTGAGCTTGGGACCCAACATATTGGCCAAGCTCCCATTATAAGGATTGATGTCCTATACCATTAGCCCACAACATCTTGATGTGTGGATTAAGTTGCCCAAGGTTTAGAGATAGATGTCACACAAATGAGCCTTGAGCCTTTTTTTATAGAACTCCTCAACTGTCCTAGCAAGCTAGGATGCATTCACATTGCGAGACCCTTTAATTGTCCCAACCTTTAAGGATGCTTTTATACCTAGTGACTAAATAGTTAGTGGTCAATGGGCATACTATAAATGTCCCCAAGGTGTCCAAGGATGTAATACTTCCCCCCTTATGAATGATTGTTGCTCTTAGCAATATCCTCAAGGATGATATGAAAATAAGGAAACTCTCAAGCAAGCCTATCAAAGCCCTTGTTAACCTTTGTCTTTGGGCAATTTTTCTGTTTTTGTGGCCAAGAATTAATCTGGATTTGAGTGGAACATTATAAGGTGTATCTTCCAAGCATAGGACTTTCTAAATCGAGACGATCAGTTCACCTTGCCCCTAGTTGTTCTTTCAAATGGCTTATATGGACACTGAATGAACACATATCCTGAGATAAATTCAAGTAGGTTGGAGTTATGCTAGGCTTTGCAAAAGAAAACAGAGTGTATGAACATGGCTGAAACATAATGAACAAAGACAATGATTCAAAATGCAAAATTGAAGAATGAAGATGAAATTGAACGACTGATGAATACTAATAATGAATGAATGTACCCAATGCTCAAAAGCAAAGCAGTCCAACAACTGAAGACTCTTGTGGGAGCGGGATGAGGGAGTGTCATCCTTTTGTTGACAGATCCCGAGTGTAGCAACCATCATTTTGAAGTAGCAGTTGATGAGGATGCAGTAGATTGGAGTTGAGGTTGATGAAATGCAGTAGCCGTGGGCTAGTCAATGCAGTAGACCAAAGTAGAAGTTTGTAAAAAGCAGGCATTGAGCTAGTAACCAAAACACAACATAATCACAAGAATGTCTTGCCTAGCCATAATCTTTAGATGATGATGGATGATGCAAGAGATGAATGCGGCAGAGAACAGGGGGTAGCAGGAGGATCAAAACAGACTAGTGATAAGGACCTATGAGTGATGAGCAATAGCAGGTGGCCCATTCAGATAAAATGCAGCTGTCCACATAGTCGTGTTGATAAGGATGATAGTTGAAAGCAGTCTGATAGGGGTTGGAGTAGTTATAGAGGGAGTGGAGACATCTAGAGTGAAGATGTTTGTTGGGACCAAATGCAAGTTTGGGTAATGTGCATATGATTAGGATGGCAGCAGCAGATAGCGATGACCATAGCTAGAGAGATGGGCAACAGCCAGTCCATGGAGATGGTAGCCATTGGAGTGGTTAGGTTCCATAATCACATGGAATGTCCATTTTTGGGTCCCCTGTTCTTGTTTCCCGTTCCCATTTCACGTTTCATGCCTATTGCATGTGACTATATAGCCACATGGAATGGCAAATCGTGGTCATCCCTGTTCCCATTTTCCATTCCATGTGACTATGTTAGGTTGTGATGGATCAGGACAGGATTGGAATGCAAGCGACTTAGCACACTCAGTAGAACATGTGACAACTCGTAGGTTTGTCGGGGGAGGCGCCTGGAGAGGAATAACAGTGCAAGACAGATGTGTTGGACTGCATGCATGGCTGGTTGAGATGACATTGCTAGCGTTTGACGGACAGGTCAACAAGGCAGTCACTTCTACTTCAGCCCAATAACCATTTGGCAAACTCTTCTCATCAGCATAGCTCTTGCTGATTCCATCGGTACCCTATTTTTCCTTTCTGCTACACCATTTGGCTGGGGTGTATAGTTGCAAATTAACTCTCTTCTGATCCCATGTTTAGTAAGGTACATGTCAAAGTAATTAGAGATATATTCTCCACCTTTGTACTACTTCAAAGACCCTCTTGTAGTTGGCAAGGTACTTTCAAATACTTCTCTAGACATGTGATCCTCTTAATAGTTGGCATGCTACTTTCAAATACTTCGTTAGACATGCGATCTTATAACAGTAACACTCCAACTCGTTTTGAACTATCTTGCTATTCAAAATAGGTATGGGTCGTATATCACATTTCTATTTCAACCAAAAAGCTATACTCAAAATGAGAACAACATCCATGCACATACATTTAGGACTAATATCCACTTTGCTTGGATGCCTAAATGGTGTGAGGCCAGGGTGTACACCTCCTTTTTCTTCTTGTCTTTCTTCTTCTTCTACTTCTTCTTCTAGGTACTAAAGGCAGCAACCAGAAGTCCTTGACTCCATAGCAATAGGGCAGGGCCTGGGCTGCACGAGCCAAACACCACCTTTCAAAACTGACAGTGCTGGGACAGACAGAACAAGAAGACCATTGGGCAAAAAAATGGCGTGTCACAATTGGTAGCTCAGGCTGAGTTGGGTATGCTGGAATAGTTAAAATGGCGTGAATTGTTAGAGAAGACCTAGAGGTTCATGGGGGAGGCAGTGGCAATGTCATTGGCTTTGATACCAATGTTGGGTATGGTGCTTGCGTGTGACTCGCAGGCTATGGCAGATGGAACTCTATGGACGAGCAAGTACACACAAATCGAGGATTCAGATTGATAATGATCGGAGTGTGATACGTGTGATGAAGTACAAGTGATAGGGCTTGAGTATATAGGCTAAGTTGTGTAGCTAACCCTTTGGCTCTCATTTATTGCTAAGTGGTGTAAATGGTGGTCAAACCTAAACACACTTTAACACACAATAATGTGTGTAAAAGTACAAGTGATAGGGCTTGAATATATAGGCTAAGCTGTGTAGCTAACCCTTTGACCCTCATGTATTGCTAAGTGGTTTAAATGGTGGTCACATTTAAACACACACTTTTACACAATAATGTGTGTTCACACAAGGATAAATAAATCTAACAGACGCATATGTAGCTCCAAAGAGGGGTGGCCGGAAGAAGACGATGAAGGCACAAGGCTATCATTGTGGCAAGAAGGGGTATCTTTGAAAGGGTTGCAAGGAACTAATGGCATTGTGGAAGGAGAGAAAGAGAAGAAGGGTAAGGACTCCTCTGATGAGTCATCATCCTCTTCGTCTTCTAACTTTGACTGTGATTTAGGTCATCCAGCCAAGGCGACGGCCATATTTTGTGGTGAAGGCGAAGGCTGTCAACACCCTCCTCTTCCACCTTCTAGCCCGAGTGTTGTGGTCATCCCTCATGACTCTCTAGTTCTAGAGGGGGAGTGACTCCTTAGTAGTTGAGATCAGAGTGAAACATGGTCCACCTTGTGGGGACGAGAAAAATAGTAGCACTTGCACCATAGCTGGAAAGTTGAGAGGATAATAGTAGCCAAGGTGATTGTTAGTTATTGTTTAGCTCGATATGCACACACCTTGGTATGTGTGTAAGGGTGAAGACCCTTTGCACCATCAAGCATTTAATAAGGGTCAAAGGCTTGGGTATATATCTAGGTCTATTTATTCACCCAACAATTGTATTAGAGCAACAAGATTTGTACTTGTGAAATGTTCATGCTACTGCTGTGAAGTCTGGTTGCTGCTAGCAGCCTCATTTAAGCAACCAGTGCTGATCTGGACAGTTCCAACAGTATTCTTCACAATACATTTTCTGTGAATATGGCTTTTAAGTTTTGGATATGTATTCAGCCTAGCGAGGATGTTTTCCAAAGTTAGGAATCAGGATATAGAGTTTTGAGGTGCCTTTTTAAGGATAACCTTTGTTGGAGGTATAACTGACCAGAGGGGGATCTGTTCATCAGTTTTTCTTGATTTCGTGGGGGTGAGGTTTCTGTCAGAGTGCAGCGGTGCGGAAGCGTAGGACTGAGAGTGAGAGAACGCAGAGAGAGAAGGGAGAGAAAGAGACAGTGTACACTGAAGATCTGCTGTATAAAGAATGCTGAATACAAAGATATACACGGGCGCAGTGCGCTGGACTGCGTGTCTCCACCTCGACGATGCGACCTGCTGTCCACCTCGAAGTCTGCTGCAGTCTGCACTGTCTGCTGTCTGAAATCTGCGAATAGAGACAGAGATCTGCACGGCACCGGTCTGTAATCTGCGACAGAGAATGAATGCCAGACTGCTGAAAACGTCAGCAATAAATAGGCGAAAATCTGCCTAGAATGGGGCGCCAAAATAGGGCGCAGCCTGATAAAAATCAGCTGCAGGCAGTCGGACTGCCACGTGGCAGTCCGACTGCACAGTCCGACTGTGCAGCTGCTGCCTGCCTGAAACCAGGCTATGATCTCTGACACCCCCTCTCAGAGTCTGGACAGGGCAGAAGCCTGAGGGATCTGGAATGTTGCCGAAGTAGAGCCTGAGGAAGCGCCTTCGTAAACAAATCCGCAAGATTATCCTCCGTCTTGCAATACTCCACAGTGATGGTCTCATCCAAAAGCTTTTCTCGGATGAAGTGGTACTGGATCTCAATGTGCTTCGTCCGGGCATGAAAAACAGGATTCCTCGCCAAGGCAATGCAACTCTCATTGTCACATCGCAGCAATGTAGGACGAGTCTGGGAGCACCCAAGCTCCTCCAACAGTCTCCGAAGCCACACAACCTCGCATGTGGTGGAAGACGCGGCCCGATACTCCGCCTCAGTAGACGAAAGGGCTACCGTGGGCTGCTTCTTGCTACTCCAAGAAATAACACCTGCACCCAAAGTAAAGCAGTAACCTGTTGTAGACCGCCTGTGGTCCACGTCACCGGCCCAATCCGAGTCGCTCCAACCTGTAAGTACAAGATCTGACCCATCTGTCCCTGCGGGGTAATGAATCCCCAAATCATACGTCCCCCTCAGATACCGAAGTATCCTCTGAGCAGCCTGCCAATGCACCGTCTTAGGTTCACTCATGAACCCTGCCAAGAGCCCAACAGCAAAACATAGATCAACCCTGGTGTTGAGAAGCCAAATCAAAGACCCTATCAACTGTCGATAGCGGGAAGCATCCGCCAAAGGAGAAGCTGAGTGGGAAGTGGCCTTCCAGTTCGGATCCATAGGAGTAGAGAGGGCCCGACAATCTTCCATCTCAAAAGACACCAAGAGCTCCTGTACATATCTCTGTTGGGAGAGAAAGATCCCCCTCTGAGACTGAAAAATCTCATGTCCTAAAAAGAAATGGAGTAGCCCCAAATCCGTCATCTCGAACGTCCGATGTAAAGCTGACTTTGTCTCCTGGACCTGCTGTGCATCATCACCTGTGACAATCAAATCATCAACATATAATACAAACAGCACACAACCATCCTCGGAAGTGTGAACATACAGCTGCAGATCGGCCTTGGACCGCCGATATCCCAACTGAGATTGGAGGAACGAATCAATCTTCTCGTTCCAAGCTCCCGGGGCCTGCTTGAGACCATACAGGGCCTTCTTCAACCTGTAGACTTTCCCGTCCGAAGAACCAAAGCCAGGAGGCTGCTCAACGTAGATCTCCTCCTTCAAATCACCATTCAGGAAGGCCGACTTCACATCCAGCTGATAAACAGGCCATCTCCTATGGCCAGCCAAAGCAAGAACAGCTCTAATGGTTGCCATACGGGCTATAGGGGCAAAGGTGTCATGACAGTCAATCCCTGGGCGCTGGGCAAAACCCTTAGCAACAAGGCGAGCCTTGTGCTTATCCAAAGTACCATCACTGAGATATTTGGTCTTGAAGACCCACTTGACTCCAATCACCTTCTTTTTCGGGGGGCGTGGCACAAGTGACCAAGTGCCATTCCTCTCAATAGCCTCCAACTCAGCTTCCATAGCTTTCTTCCATGGGGCGGATTGTAAAGCCTCCTTCACGGAGGTGGGCTCTCGATCCTGCATAACTCGGGACATCAAACAATAATTGGAGCACACAAGCTCCGAAGAATGCGCCTGGTGCCTCCGTGACCGCCGCGGACCATCCTGCGGTCCCCACTCCTCAGGAACCCCCTCGATCCCTGAATCACGGAGTGTGTCACGGGCCCAGCGAGGAGGAGGCCGAACCTCCCCTCGTCGTTCTCCATCAGTAGAAGACTCTGGAATGTCCACCGGTGGTAACTCCTCAGAAGGAGCCGGTGGAACAGTAGACTCTGTGTCAGAAACAGAATCATAATCAAACGGCACAGGCTCCAGTGGAACTGTAGAAGGAGCCAAACTCTCCCCTGGATCTCCAAGAACGGGATGCTCCTCACCCGTTGAAGAAGCCGGAACCTCCACAAACCGCACATCACGGCTAGTATATACATCCCGCTTGACGGGATCATAGAGTCGGTAGCCTTGGGACTGGGAGCTGTAGCCAACAAATACCTGTTTGCGGGAAGCCGCTTCGAATTTGTCACGGTGAGCTTTGGGAATGTGAACATAGGCATCACACCCAAAGACACGAAAGTAAGAAACATCTGGCTTCGACCCAAAATACGCCTCAAATGGAGTCATCCCTTCCACGGCCGAAGTAGGAGATCGGTTAAGGATGTGGACTGCAGTAGCCACAGCCTCGGCCCACAGAACCTGGGGGATCTGTCGGTGCTCCATCATGGTGCGCGCCATCTCGATCACACTACGGTTCTTCCGTTCGAGAATACCATTTTCTTGTGGAGTATTCGTATTGGCAAACTCCTGGTGAATTCCTCTATCTGCACAAAACCGAGCAAATTCATTAGAGACAAATTCACCTCCCTTGTCGGATCGCAAGGTCTTCAACTTCCGGCCTGATCGGTTCTCCTCAAAGAGAAGCCAATCCTTGAAGTGCGAGAAAGCTTCTGATTTTAGTGCCAAAAAGTAGGCCCATGTCATCCTGCTATAGTCATCCACGATCAGCATGAAGTACGAGCTCCCACGCAGGGACTCATTCCTCATAGGGCCACATAGATCCGTAGATACTAACTCCATTGGTGAAGTAGACCGCCGCGAAGCGGTGTGGGGAATGGCATCCCTATGCTGCTTCCCCTTTATGCAGGAGACACATGGCTGCTGGCTCACCACTATATCCGGCAACCCTCGAACAAGCTGTCCCCGTGACGCCTTCCGAAGATAGTCATAGTTCAGGTGACCAAACCTAGCATGCCATAATTCAGACTGTGACTGTGAGGTAAGAAGAATAGTAGAGAGGGCAGTGGAAGACTTCAGTTTGTAAATGCCGTTCTCCTCATATCCAGATGATAGAACCTTCCTCGATTCACGATCAAGGACTCGCACTGTAGAACTGTCAAACTCCACCAGAAGACCAAGGGAACAAATCTTATGGACTGAAAGGAGATGGTACCCCAATCCTGGTACATGCAAAACCTCTGAAGTATGGGTGCCACCTCGTCCATCCGGAATAAGCTGCATCTTACCCCGACCTGCAATAGAAACTGAAGAGCTGTCTCCAATGAGAACCTGCCCACGCGACGGGCGCAGCTGGGTAACACCATCTGATGAAGGAGTCATGTGCCGTGAGGCACCACTATCAATAATCCACTCTCGAGATTGGGAAGCCGCCATCGCAGCATCAGAAGCATTCGGTGAAGCGTCCTCAATGACAACTAAATGTAGAAATGCAGCTGATGAGGGTGCAGCCACCGCTCCAGAATCCTTGGTTTCCTTCTTCTTGGTGTCCTTCGAGTCTTTGTCAGGGCAATCCTTCTTCCAATGGCCAGTCTTTCCACAAATATGGCATGTGGAGTCTTTGTCCTTGTCCTTCTCCTTGTCCTTCTTGGACTTGTTATCCCCCTTCTTCTTCTTTTGGTCCTTCCCCTTCTTCTGAGAGGCTTGACCTGTCAACGCCTCCGTCTTGGAAGCATTCTGTCCCTTTAACTGTTCCTCTTGGTCCAAGACCATAGGAACCAACTCCTCCCACCGAAGAGTAGACTCTCGCCCCGAAGCAATAAGGGCAGAGTAAAATGTACCGAATCGTGGCGGCAACTGGGACAAGAGTGTAATCGCCATGTCTTCGAAGGAGATCGCCTTCCCCGCATTCTGAACCTGCATCTGTAGCTGCCTTAGCTTGTTAATGTGTTCCCTTAGCGAAGAAGACTTATTGACGGACAAGGTCCGCATCTGTACCTCCAAAGAAACCCTCTTCATCAGGGTCATCCGATTGTACATTTGATCAAGCTCCAGCCATATCTCACGAGCCACCGTCAAGTGCTCGATGTGAGCGATCACGGCTGTAGTGCATGATAGAAAGAGAAAGGATCGAATCCTGGCATTCAGTTTGTCCCAATGAGACTGGGCCCTGGACAACTCCGCACGAGCATCGGAAGAGAGTTTGGACTCATCTCTTACCGAAGGCCGGTCAATATCTTCCTGTACCAACTCCGCCAAATCATAGGACTCCAGTATGGCCAACATCATAACGCGCCATATGCGGTAGTTGTCGCCGTCGAGCTTCTGATCTGTAGGAAGAGCCGGTAGGACAGGCACCTTCCGGTCCATAATCGCCTGGAACTCCAAGTCCATCTCTGTAGACATCTTCACCTGCAATGCCTTCTCAAACGCAAAAGCAGCCCCCTCTGACTGAGTAGACTCAGCCTGCTAAGGCTCTTCAGCGTCCCGAAGCTCCTTCACCCGCCGGAGGCGATGAAAAAGCAAAACCTGCACTTTTAGGTTGAAAACTCAAACTTTCTCCGCGACAAACAGCAGTAAACAGCAGCAAATCCACCACCTGTACTCCTTTCCTGTGCGCCCACACTCGTTTCAGCCTTGTTCCAAGGCGCAGGCCTCCTGTCTGCCCTTAAACGCAAAAAACGCAAATTTGTGTCGCGATGGAAACTCCTCTTCAGGTTGATTCTGCGCTCAGTCAGCCCTCTAACACTGCTCTGATACCATGTCAGAGTGCAGCGGTGCGGAAGCGTAGGACTGAGAGTGAGAGAACGCAGAGAGAGAAGGGAGAGAAAGAGACAGTGTACACTGAAGATCTGCTGTATAAAGAATGCTGAATACAAAGATATACACGGGCGCAGTGCGCTGGATTGCGTGTCTCCACCTCGACGATGCGACCTGCTGTCCACCTCGAAGTCTGCTGCAGTCTGCACTGTCTGCTGTCTGAAATCTGCGAACGGAGACAGAGATCTGCACGGCACCGGTCTGTAATCTGTGACAGAGAATGAATGCCAGACTGCTGAAAACGTCAGCAATAAATAGGCGAAAATCTGCCTAGAATGGGGCGCCAAAATAGGGCTCAGCCTGATAAAAATCAGCTGCAGGCAGTCGGACTGCCACGTGGCAGTCCGACTGTGCAGCTGGACTGTGCAGCTGCTGGCTGCCTGAAACCAGGCTATGATCTCTGACAGTTTCTGCTCAAAAGCTGCCCAGCGTCTTGATTGCCTGAGGGGAAATTAATTCTCTTTTTTTTTGTAAAAGGTAATTGTATTAATTATGAAAAAAGTACAAGATTACATGATTACAAGATATAGGATGGCGAAATTAATTTTGTGTGTGTGTGTCTCTCTCTCTCTCTCTCTCTCTCTCTCCCTGTCTCTCTCTCCTGAGGCCCACAGCAGTGCTTTGGTTTTGTGTCCTACTATCTTAGATATTTTGCTTTTCATTATTTTTGTGATTGATTGAGTGTTTAAATGGATTGAATGTCTGTAAATGTAATAAATGTCTATCACACAACACCTGCCAATTACATCCTCCCTATGCGACCAAATAGAAGAAAAGCAAAAAATTGGACACCTACGTGGATATTACATCCCCTTTAGAATTAAACAAGATGATCGTCCACATGATAGCTCTTCGCATTTGTTCTCTTGTGACAATGTTGAATGTTGCGCACTTCAGAATTAAACAAGATGATTGTCCACATGATAGCTCTTCGCATTTGTTCTCTCATGACAATGTTGAATGTTATGCACTTTTATTTTCTGTTTTTGAAAAGACATCTGTATAAACTTATAACTTCATTTTCAATGTCACACACACACACACACACACACACACACACACATTCATCTGCTGTATAAAAATTTGAGTGAGGTCATTGAATGATCGTGTATGAATTCAACCATGCAATTTAATAAGAGGGTGGCTTTTGATATTTAATCCTTATATTGCCAATTGCAGATTATTTTAAGTAGATTAGTGATACAAACAGTTAAATCTACTTTTGACAGGTGATGGGTTGAGCTCTGAGCTTTTAGACGTTCTGGTGAAAATGTGTCCAACACAAGAAGAGCAAAAAGGTTTACTTGACTTTTCTGGTGACAAATCAGAGCTTGGTCCTGCTGAGCGGTTTTTAAAGTCAGTTTTACAAGTTCCAAATGCTTTTCAAAGATTAGAAGCTATGAGGTTCAAAGCCTTCTTTAAGGATGATTTAGCACAAGTTGAAGATGCCGTACAAGTTCTGGAGGTTTGTAGCTCTGTTGTCTTTAAATTCTTTTTCTTTCTTTTTTTCGTTGTAGATGATTGCAATATACATGTCTCATTCTTGGTGTAGCGCTTTTGCTGGCTGTTAAGTCTAGATGCTTTTCTTGCTTTTTCAAGTTTTCTATGGTTCATGTAAACAACTGTTGGTAATTTACATACATTCTGAAATTTTTTGTGTCACTAGCAGTATTAAAGAGTTTCAATTTTTCCGCCAAGAAATGAAGCTACTAATAGAAACCCTCTTATAATCATCACTAAGGTTAGAGAACCGATGCAAACATCCAGAATAATGAAATTAGCATAGGAAATAGACATGTCTCAAGCTGGCTGCTCTAAAAGGAGAATGTCTAGTACAAGGGCTACGAGAATGACCACTTTGGCACTCTGTATGCTAAAATACAACTTTTCCCCCAAGAAATGTAGCTACTAATAGAAACCCTCTTATAATCATCACTAAGGTTAGAGAACAGATGCAAACATCCAGAATAATGAAATTAGCATAGGAAATAGACATTTCTCAAGCTGGCTGCTCTAAAAGGAGAATGCCTAGTACAAGGGCTACTAGAATGACCACTTTGGCATTCTGTATGCCAAAATACTCGTGGAATCACTAAGTGAAAGAAGGTGTCTAAATCCTAGTGCCAGTAGGACGTGTGATTCTCCTTGTATGTGCTAAATCTGCCTTGAGTCAACTCATTTGCCTCTGATGGTATCAATGTTCTTTGTTCAAATGTGAGTGAGTAAATCAGAGGTCGAAGTGTGTTGGTCATAGTAACACGGGACAGCCATTTTCTAGCTTCCCATCCTAGTCATCTCCTGCCCATATGGCCTCATGTTAGTTCCCCCTCTTATAGTGGCAGGGGATGGTGATTCCTATCCCCATCCCTGTCCCCGTCCCCGTCCTCGTCCTCAGAACCCTTCCCTCCCATGTTCTCTGATGCTGGTCCTTTGTAGCCTCGATGGGATCTTACTATCTGTATGTACCAGGCCATGATGTTAGAAATATGCTTCCATATGTGATATCTTTCATTTGATGTGATTGTAGTTTGAAGTTTGAAGATCTGAAAAGATATTTGCCCTTTGAAATCCTTATATCTGAATATTGGCCCTCTTTATGTAGCGCACACAATTGCTTTCTAAGTCCGTATGATCTCTGCCCAAGCGTCCAAGGAGACCAGTCTAAGAGATCTCCTCCAACCTCCCTTGGGCATAATAGCAACATGGATAGGGGGGGAATGGTGGCCAATAGGTATGCTGGAATGCCATTGTTAGGAATGTGGAACACAGTCCAACTTCCTATCTGCAGGAATGTTTGCAGCAGGCATTTCCTGGAAGGAATGTTCCTGCCCCGCTCCCTCACATCAATGGATGGACTATAATCTATACTTGGCCACCTTGGAATTACAAGCTCCCTAGGTTCTACTGGATAAAGCTTGCCCAATCTAATTTATTGTTGCTTTTAAGGTTGGACATTCCGTGAACTCCTTTTCTGCAAAACCGGAAAGGCAAAAACCCTGATGAGAACACTAGTTTTCAAAACTCTTACTTGGAAAAGCTGGAAAGTAGCTCTTTTAATGCTACGAAAGCTTATTTTGGTCACTTGATAAGTGAATTGTGAGAAAGAAGATGTAGAGCTAATTTTGTGCAAAGGAAATAAGGTTTGTGTATATGAACATTGCTAGATCTTCCTAAAGCTTGTTTCTCACAATCTATTTAGTCATTCAACATAGGTGAATCTTGTTTTGTTCATTTATATGTGCGGGTGCATGTGGTTTCGCATGTTCACAATGGTTGCCTTGCTACTCAAAGGTCGGTAGTAGATACTCGGCTTTATGCAAGCTCGATTTCTCTCTCACGCTTTTGGGAGAGACTTAAGAATATTTGATATTGTTCCCTCTATCATGAGATTCTTCTCATTATTTTCATTGCGTGTGATACTGGGCATTGTAGGCTATATGGAAATCTCACACTCATACCCAACATTGTGTAGTTGTATCATTTTTTGTTGATGCACATTTCCACATGGGGCACAAATGCTTGTGTTCATCTTGGAAATTCTTGTGCACATATTGCAAGGTGTATATTTAAAGACTTTGTTCCCAATGAAACAAGCAAGATCTCTCCCTTCCTTATATTATCTTCTTTGGACCATTATCGAACACTGTGGGGACTGTTGAGCTAAAACACTCTTTTCAGCTGATTAGTATTCTTAAACAGCCCCAAAACACTCTTAATTAATGAAAAATCCTAAAAAGGAGAGCGGTTCGAGAGAGCTTCAGTGGCTCCCCAAAAACCCTAATTCTTTGGGGCACCCTTCAACATCTATAATTAGACAAGCTGCCTCCATTCAGCCTAAACCCATATGTGCAGGTTTCTCACCCTTGAGTGAAGATTTCAGCCATCAGTCCACATACACGTAGCTGTCCAGCCCCAGAGACTGCTGCCACACCCTCTGTTGCTGCGTTTACTCCTCCAGTGTGTAGGCGACAGCTGATAGCCCATCTCCATTATCAGGGGACTTGCTGCTGTGTTTGGACCTATTCCATACTTGGTGGCAGTTGGCGACTGCATCCATAGCTTGCGTTTGGTGTCATCTTCCCAGGTGATAGCTTTCTCCATCAAGCGACAGCTCCTCCACACCAGGCGACAACTGCTAGCCCTCTTTGTCATCTATCCAGGTTGCGTTTGGTGCTCTAGGTCCTCTTGACACTTGCGTTTGTTGCATCCTCTCCATCTTACACTTCAACTGGTGGTCACAGACTTGGGATCTATCTCCGGTGGATGTCACTCTCTGACACACTGCTCTGCCCTTGAGTATCTGTACACTCTTACGTTCATTTGCAATATTAGAATTGTGTTCTTCTTTCCCTTCTTCTGTTTGTGTTTGAGTTTTTGAGATTGAGTTTTTGAGTTTTGCGTTTAGGGTTTGAACTTTGAGTTTTGCTTTTTGTGTTTGTGTCAGTCTCTTTGTGTTTCTGTCCTGCTCGTACACTTTGTGTTTCCTCAGTGTAAACCCTAGTAGTTTTCTTCACATGGTATCAGAGCCAGTGCTATTGTAAAGAGTATCCTGCAGATATTGTGGAGAGCTAGTCTTTGTGCGAGGCACACAATACGACTCGTAACCGAATCACAATGTCCCAGACACCTTCTCCAATTCCTATGATGTCGTATCAAGTTTCTCTATCATTGGAGGCCCTAAGACGGCATTACGGACTCGATGAGGAGGACGACACTTCACTTTCACCTTCACCTTCTTTTTCTACTCCCATTCTAGATTTCACTAACATGATAGAGGAGGACTTTGAGGAGTATTATTGCAACGAGTACGGTAATGTTTACACCTCTCCTACAAGCTTTGCTACCATATTCGGACCGGTTAGTGAGGTTGGCCACCTCTCTGATCACGGAGGACATACGGCCTTTGGAGCATCTGGTGATCCAACTTCATCATTTCAGCTAGGTCTAGTGTCAGGTTCGTACAACCCTTTTGAGTTGAATGAATCAAAACCCTCGCTTGTTTCTTTTTTCGAGGTGCAGGATCCTGATGGCTTTGTGTATGCGATATACACACTTTACCATAACATTCTTGGACAGTAGACTCCTTGTTGGCCCCAAAACTGGTGCCTCTTGCGGTATTTCTTTAGCTTTCATTCAATTGGAAGGAGTACAACTTGAGATTCTTCAATCTCCTCTTGCTAACCAATTGCTCTTGTTGTCATAAATGACCAGCAAGCCTTTTGGGTCATTTGTCCCTTGATTCACCCAGGATTTCTTCTCCAATTTGACCCTTGGCTGGCCAAATGCTGCCCCAAATCAATTCGGGATGGGCTGGCTCCTGAAATCCCTTGATAATCTTTAATTATCAGCTGCTGATTTCAGTCCCTTGAGCCTTCAATCTCTGGCAAGAATCCCAAGGTGGCTGCTAAACCCTAATTTCTGCTGTAAATTAGGGTTTACTGCAGAAATTACAGATCAACCCACCAAAAATGGCTGAAATCTCCTCCAAATGGCTGAGAATTGCTGAGCATAGGTTGAAGGAGATGAGAGAATGCTGTAGAGAGAGAAAATTTTGAGATTTGTCGCGAAGAACTGATCAAAATCACCCCAAAGGGATGCACCAACAACAATAGGAGCATCAGAGACTGTGATCTTCAGGAGAAATTGCATCAGCAGCAATTGCTAGCTTCCCAAGGTCAAGAATATGCAATCTCCATCACCAAAATGGTCTCCAATGGCTAGGAATCGGCTCCAAAAGCTGGCAGCAACAGTCCAACACCTCTTTTCAACAGCTCCAAAATGAAAAAACGAGATTTCCCTCTCCCTTTTGCCCTATTTAGCCTTTCCTCCACTTGTATGGGAAAGTTTTGCCAAGTGGCAGCTTTCTTAATCCATTTTCAGCAATTTCCAGCTTAATTCTGAAAATTAATTCAGCCCTTAATCCATTCCCAAAAAATTGACCTTGCCCATCCAAAAATTAATTGGCTAGGCCATTTGCAACCCAAAGTGGTCCTATGCATTAATTGACCCTTGGACAAGTATTAATCTATTAATTAGTGCCTAGTTCCTAGTGTCACCACTGACACTTAGTGGCCAATTAATGGTCCTAGGGACAAACCGACACCAAAATTTACCTAGAATCTAACAAGTGTAACTTGTTACAACTTTTGCCTTTGACACTCATCTTTTTCACAGGGTCCTTCGGCCTTCAATTTAAAAAAAAAGTAGCTTGCACCTCACATTGCATCTTTTAGTTGCACATTTGATTAATCCTTTAATCAAATGCCAATTAAACATAAGCAAAGCATTAAATTTTCACGTCCTTGTGACTCTCGAGCCTGGGGAGCTGTCATCGCAGCATCAAAGTCTTCGGTGTAGAGCCCTCAATGATTGCTAAGTGTAGAAAAGCAGCCGATGAGAGTGCAACCATCGCACTAGAATCCTTTGTGTCCTTGTTTTTGTGGAGGCAATCCTTCTTCCAATGACCGATCTTACCACAAATATGACAAGTCAATTTCTTCTCCTTGTTCTTCTTGGATTTGTTGTCCTCTTTCTTCTTTTGGTCCTTCCCTTTCTTTTGAGAGGCTTGACCAACCAATGCCTCCGTTTTGGAAGCATTCTGTCCCTTCAATTGTTCCTCTTGGTCCAAGACTATAGGAACCAACTCTTCCCATTGAAGAGTCGACTCTCGCCCTGATGCAATAAGAGCGGAATAAAAAATACCGAATCGTGGCGGCAACCGGGACCATAAAGTGATCGTCATGTATTCGGAGGAAATAGGCTTCCTTGTATTTTAAACCTGCATCTGGAGCTGCCGAAGCTTGTTGATGTGTTCCCGATGCGAAGAAGATTTATCCACGGACAAGGTCCGCATCTGCACCTCCAAAGAAACCCTCTTCATTAGGGTTATCTGATTGTACATTTAGTTGAGCTCCAGCCATATCTCACAAGCCACCGTCAAGTGCTCGATGTGAGCGATGGCGGGTGTAATACAATACAGAAATAGGAAAGAACGAATCATGGCATTCAGTTTGTCCCAATGAGACTGAGCTCTAGTCAACTCCACACGAGCACTGGAAGAGAGTTTGGACTTATCTATCACCGATGGCCGATTGATCTCCTCCATCACAAGCTCCGCCAAATCATAAGACTCTAGAATGGCCAACTGCCTGTGAAGACGCAGCTTGCTAGGGATCTTTCCTTTGCTTTTCGAACCTTCTTCAGTCGCCGGAGGCGATGAAAAGGTAAAATCTGCAATGGAAGACCTAAAACACAACCTTCCTCCCCTTCAAACGGCAACAACCTGCAGAAAATTCACCAATTGGACTCCTTTCCCGCACGCCCACGCTCGCTTCAGCCTTGATACGATGTGCAGTCCTCCCGCTTGCACGCGAATGCTGGAAACATAGCCTTCTGTCACACTGAAATCTCCTTCTCAGGTCGGTTCAACACTCAGTGAGTCCGTCTTCACCGCTCTGATACCATGTTAGAGTGCAGCGATGCGGAAGCGTAGGACAAAGACTGAGAGTTTGAACACACACACACACACACACACACACACACAGAGTGTGTAACACAAAATCTGCAGTGTAGTATGCTGTATAGGAGTGCAGAAATATACACGGGTGTAGAGAAAATATATGCGTGTCTCCGCCTTGAGGACCTCGATCTCCGTCAGCCCGAGCACAGTCAGTCTCAGCAGACCAACTGTGACAGATCTTAAGATCAAAATAATGTCTGAGAATGTGCCACAATTTGACTATAAATAGTCAGTCAGGAAGATAATGCTCAATAGTAGGTCGACTGCATTAAATGCAGCTGACTGCATAAAATAACGTAGAAAACTGTCTAACTGCAGAATCTGCTGCTCGACTATACCTGTGCCACGTCGCACCTGTCCGCCCTACTGACGTGGCACCCTGCCGTACTCACCTGCTCTGTTGATATGGCACTTGGGCCATATTGCTGCCCAAAAAATGACTCTCTAACAGGCTACTCATACAGCTACTATGCCCATGCCTAGTCAGCCCATCCCTACCTATGGATCCACCTTGCACACTACCTGCATGCGTAGTGGGCACTTTGGGGCCCATTCCCAAGTGCACTCCACTCCCCCATCTTACCCCCATTACACTTTTTTACACTATCTGAAAGATGACTTAGGAAAAGAGAGAAAACGATGAAGCCTGAAGAAGAAGAATAGTTCTCCTCTGTGAGTACGAGTCCGTTTCTCCTCCCAACCTCGCCTAGATAAGTGCTGGCTCCTCTCTCCTCGTTTCCTCTGCCAGCCGTCCACTTTTGGTGAGTCCTACTATTCTTGGACTCTCTAGGCTCCCCTTAACCCCATTCGGGTGCCCAAGAGCCCGGACGGTCATTCTCGTGCATGTTCCCCTAGATTTATCTTAATGCCACATTAAATGTCACTTTAATGTCACATTCAATATTTGTGACCTTAAGGTTACATTAAATGTCACTTTTAATGTCACATTAATGTCACATTTCCTTCCCCTTAAGAATCGGTTTCGTCCTCGAAAACGATACTTGGAAGGTCTAACTGTAAATCGGGAAACCTTTTCTTTAAAGTACTTACTCGCTCCCATGTTGAGCTTTCTTTTGAACAATCTTTCCACTTAACCAAACATTCTTGATAAATAGTATTCCTTGTTCGTCTATTACGAACATTTAATATTATTTCTGGTTCATGTGGATTAGATTGGTCATTGAATAGCTCCTCAATATCATCATTTAAGATTAGATTATCCAAATCACCCAGCTTTTTCCTTAATTTACTTACATGAAAAACTGGATGTACTTTACTACCAGCAGGTAGTTGGAGCTTGGAAGCCAATTCTCCCACCTTTTTAAGTATTATGAAAGGACCACAATACCTTGGTGAAAGCTTTGGACATTGTCCCTTTTTCATAGTTTTAGTTTGTTCAGGCACCTTAAGATAGACCAATTCTCCTTCTTCAAAGGAGATGTCTCTTCGGTGAGGATCTGCATATACTCTAGCTCGATTTTGAGCTTTTTTAATATTTTCTTGAGCAAATTTTAACATACTATTGATATCCTCCAAAAAGTCTTTAGCTGCCTGAACCTTTTCCTTATGCAGTCCTACTGCAAAAGGAGCTCTGGGCTGAAACCCATACATTAACATAAATGGACTATATCCAGTGGAAGAGTGCTTGGCACTGTTATATGTAAACTCTGCTATCGGTAAATACTCTTCCCAATTAGTTTGCCTTTTACTTACATATGCCCTAAGCATATCTTCAAGAATTTGGTTAACCCTTTCAGTTTGCCCATCTGTTTGCGGATGATCCGCCGTACTCATGCTAAGTTTAGTATCCAATTTCCTAAATACCGCACGCCAAAAATGGCTATCAAATTTTCTATCCCGATCAGAAACTATATTTGCCGGAAGGCCATACAATCGGTATATGTTCTCTACGAACAATCTAGCCAATTCTGGTGTTTAAACATCAGTTGAAGTTGGAATGAACCTAGCCATTTTGGTTAACCTATCCACAATAACCCACACAGAGTTGTGCCCCCTCTATGTTCTAGGTAAAGCAACAATAAAGTCCATGGAGATAATCTCCCATTTTCCCGAAGGAATTTCTAGTGGATGGAGAAGTCCTCCCATTTTTAATCTTTCAGCTTTATTAACCTGGCATTTATTACATTTGACCACATAGTCAAGGACGTCCTTATTCATTCCAGGCCAATAGAACTGCCTTTTAATAAGACTATAAGTCTTATTAACTCCTAGATGTCCCACGCTAGGGGTATCATGACACTCAAAGAGTATCTGGCGCCTTATTTCTATATCTTTCGGGACACATACCCTACCCTTGTAGAGTAAATAACCATTATCAATGGTAAAATTCTTCCACTTGAATCCAGTTTGAGCAATCCCTGATGCTCCATTTCCTTGTTGAACATCCTCAAATATTCCTTCCTCAGTAGAAGCACTTTCAATTGGATCCCCATTTTTTATTGCTTCCCATATGTTGGAATATGCCGGATCAACCTGGCATTTCCCTTTTAAGGATTCAAGCAAGTTGGAAGTGAACTGAGTAAAACTCAATTCATTAATGATGGGCATTCTGCTGAGTGCATCAGCTACTATATTATACTTTCCTTTTCTATATCTTATCTCATAGTCGAACTCTTGGAGGAGTTCGGCCCATCTGGCTTTACGCCCGTGTAAATCCGGTTGATCATTAAGCCACTTAATGCTTTCATGATCCGATAAAATCAAAAGTTTGGCACTATACAAATAGTGCCTTCATTTCTTCATTGCATGTACTATTGCATACAACTCCCTCTCATAAACAGAATAATTCTGTTTTGCACGGTCTAATTTCTTGCTTTCAAAAGCAATTGGTCGACCTTCTTGTAATAAGACCGCGCCTATTGCCTTATCACTGGCATTAGCTTCAACCACAAATGGTTTATTGGGATCCACTATTAATAGTACTGGAGCTGTAGCAATAGCTACCTTAAGTTTTTGAAAACTTTCATTTTGGTCTGTTCCCCAATTAAAACTTTTTCCTTTCCCTTTAAGTTGGTCTGTCATTGGAACAGCTATTTTGGCATAATCTCGAATGAATCTACGATAAAATCCAGATAAACCTAGGAAGATCTGCAGCTCTTCCAGGTTTCTTGGAGGTGGCCATTCAATAATTGCCCTTACTTTTTCTGGATCCATGTTGATTTCCTCTTTCGAGATAATATGCCCCAAATACTTGACCTCTTGTGCAAAGAATTCACATTTAGTTTTCTTCGTATAAAGGGAATGCGTTCTTAACAGTTGGAATACTAATTGTAAGTGTTCCAAATGTTTTTCTTTTGATTTACTAAAGATCAAGATATCATCCAAAAAGACTACTACAAAATGTTCGAGATAGGGCCGTAAAACACTATTCATCAGCTTCATAAAGGTAGCTGGTGCATTAGTGAGGCCAAAAGGCATCACCAAAAAATCATAATGCCCATATCTAGTACGAAATGCTGTCTTAGAAACATCTTGTGCCTTAATTCTTACTTGGTGATAACCTGATCTTAAATCTATCTTTGTGAAGAATTTTGCCCCTTGTAATTGATCAAAAAGATCTTCCATTCTGGGCATAGGAAATTTATTCTTCATCGTTATTTAATTAAGTGCTCTATAGTCAACACAAAGTCGCATAGAACCATCTTTTTTCTTTACCAATAAAATTGGTGAAGCCCAAGGTGAATTACTGGGTTGAATAAACCCTTTATCCAGGTAATCCTTAATTTGTCTTTTAACTTCTTGATGCTGTGTTTCACTTAACCTATATGGTGGTTTTGAAATTGGGTGTGTATTCTTATTTATATCAATTGGGTGATTTATATCACCCCTATCTGGTGGAAGACCACTTGGTAAATCAGAAGGAAACACATCTTTAAAATCATCTAACAAACTATTCAATTCATTATTAACATTCAACTCACAAACATAAGAAAATTGTTGCTTTATATTACAGAAAGTAAAAGTATTCTGTACAGGAAGAGACCATAGCATATATACCTCACAAACTTCCTTCTTTATCAGCTTTTGAACTTCAGTAGAACACAGCAAAGGATTATCAGATACTTCATGTTCACCTTGAATAACAAAAGTCTTACCATCCCTTTCAAATTCCAGTGTATTATGGTGATAACTACGTTTTAAGGATGGTTCCAATCCCCATAGCCATTCCCTCCCTAGAGCAATATCAGCTCTTTCCATGTTCATTATTTGGAAATCGAGTTTGTCTTTATATTCTTGAATCTCAATTTCCAAATTGGATACCATTGTATCCCATATTTTATTGTCTTGGCCTTGCATCATACGAACAACATATTGATGCCCACTCTTTTGTTGGGGAAGTTTCAATTTTTTGACAAGTGCATAATTTATAAAATTATGTGTGGCAGAGTCATCAATCATGACTCTAACCCTTTTTCCAGCTATCAATCCATGTACTCTAAGTAAATCATGTGGCCCAAAAGTAGACTGCCACATAGAAGTTGACATACAACACTTATGTTGTACATCCATGTGCAAGACCTCTAAAGATTTGTACTTTTCATGGCCCTTTAATTCTAAGGTCTGCACTACATGGATTTGTTTTTCTTTTCCCTTGCCCTTGTCCTTATCCTTTCCTTTGTCTTCCCCCTTTTTCTTTTGAGGGCAATTCCAAGCAGCATGGTTAGGGGATAGGCAATTGAAACACAACTTTTCTTTTTTGGCCTTATCAAAGTCATCAGGACTTAACTTTGGCCTCATATATGGTTTCTTTTCAAAAGGTTGTTTTTTACCCTTAAAAAATGGCATTTTTCTTTTAAATTTGCCCACAAATTTTGAGGTTTCCAATTCCTTAGACTTGGGCTCTGTATCAGTGAGACTAGTGAGTGTACCTGGACGCATACTATCTTCATAAATTAATGCAAATTTAATTGCCTCTTCCAGCGTCTTAGGTAAACTTCGTTTTACTTCCTTTTTACAGGCTTTATCTAGTCCCCTAATGAATCCTCTTGTTTTTTGGAATTCATCTATTCCTTCCAATTTGAGGATTATCTCACGATATTCCTCCAGATATGTCAGCAGGGGTCGTCCCTTTTGTCTGACATAATCCCAATCTTTCCAATTTCTTTCCATTTCATTTTCAGGAAGGAATTCTTTCAAAAAGACGGATTCAAATTGAGCCCAGGTTTCAGGTATTTTATTTGCCTCCTTTAAAGTTTGCCACCACTTATATGCTTTGGGCCCCAAAGTTAAACTAGCCTCCAGTGCTTGGAGATGTAGTGGGGTATTTTTTAGTTTATGTAAATCTTCCCATTTTTGGAGGAAATTAAAGATTGTGTCTTTATTCCTATCTTTTTCCTCCCCGTAAAATTGAGGTGGTTTCATATCCTTTAGAATTGGATTATCCCTCAATTTATGGTAAGGTTGGGGTTCCTTAGGATCTCGCATAGTCACATCTAAATCTTTCGATGAAGATGGGACATCTGAGGTTTCTATCTTATTTTTATCTCTTTTCAACAATAAAGTTAATTGAGATTTTATTTCAGCGAGTGTTTGGGTTAAAAATTCCATTTGAACCCCTTGAGCTTGCATACGAGCAGTAAGATCATCGAATTGCTCTCGTGTAGCAAAAAATTCTTCCCATTGTTCTTCTTGTATTTTTGGTTCATGGGGATCTACCATAGGTTGGTCCCCAAAACTAGAGCTTTCCATTACCCTTTCTTTCCCTTTTCTGCCATTAATACACTGGAATTGGAAAGCAAAGATAAGAAATTTGCATACAAAGTAAAGTATTTCCCTGATTTTAATGGCAGACAGTTGTTGCTGGTTTGGAAATAAACCCGATGGGTAAGGAATAAATTTTATCGCCCGAACAAAGTCGGTCACGCAGGAAATGGAGCTTCTTTGCAGAAACGACTAGTATTCAGCCCCCTTCTTTAATAATCACGCAGGCCATCAATGTCCCTTTCCTGAATTTGCTTTCTGCTGAACCTGTACTTGTGATATAAATACAGTCGAGGCTGAAAAGAAGAATTCCAAACATGCAGTCGACTGATCAAACACGTATCAGAAAATAACTTCAACTTCAGCCCGTGAAAAGGAGAAGAATGCGTGTTTTGTTGGTGTGTTCATGGAGGGGCATTCATAGACAGGCGTGGCCAGGATTCGGTGGCCCACGATCAGCCTACGGCGTTCACGAACAGGCGTGAAAAAGTGGCTGCCCTTTCGATACGTTACGTGACCAAAATTACACGTCACGTCAAGTTTTTCGTGACGTGTCACGTAACGTTTGACCAGCAGCTTATGGGTCCGTCGACTGTCGATTAAATGGATAGCGGGCACTTGACGTTTGACCAACAGCTTACGGGTCCGTCGATTGTCGACTGAATGGATCGCGGAGCACTTGAAAATCCGTCACTGCCCTTTCGTTGAAGATCTCCAGGAATCCACATGGCTCTGATACCAATGAAAGATTACTTAGGAAAAGACAGAAAACGATGAAGCCTGAAGAAGAAGAATAGTTCTTCTCTGTGAGCACGAGTCCGTTTCTCCTCCCAACCTCGCCTAGATAAGTGCTGGCTCCTCTCTTCTCGTTTCCTCTGCCAGCTGTCCACTTTTGGTGAGTCCTACTATTCTTGGACTCTCTAGGCTCCCCTTAACCCCGTTCGGACGCCCAAGAGCCCGGACGGTCATTCTCGTGCATGTTTCTCTAGATTTACCTTAATGTCACATTAAATGTCACTTTAATGTCACATTCAATATTTGTGACCTTAACGTTACATTAAATGTCACTTTTAATGTCACATTAATGTCGCACTATCCATCTCCGAGTACTACCACTCCTGTTGCAATGGCCAAGAATGCCTTCATGAATAAGACTCGTTTTAACGGGTCGAATTTCACCACTTGGTCGAATTTCATGCAACAAGTGCTTGAGTCTCAGGGTCTTTGGGACCTTGTCATTGGTCTAGAGCCTATGCCAGATCCTCGACTAGCTCATCGTGACTACATCCATCAATGGAGAGCCCACAATGCCACAACCAATGTTGAACTGATGCAGGGATTGTTTCCTGAGTTTCACTCTTAGTTATAGCACTTCCCGCTCGCCTCAGAGCATTGGAGTTATCTTCTTGACCACTATGCGGCCCGAGATCGTACTCGGCACTTAAATCTCGACTTTGAGCTTCAAGAGTTCTCTATTAAGAAAGGGAATGATCTGAAAGTTAAGTTGGCTGAATATAGACAGGAGTTCGTCACTACTAGCTCAAAGTCAGATGACGATCAGGTTATGTTCTTGAATAAGTTGCCCGAAAATTACTTCAATTTCATTTAGCACATCATCTCATAGCCTTGATTGCCAACCTTCTATGAGTTTGAGTGCCAGTTCTTGCATTACGCGATGCTGCACGATCAAGTCCACAAGAAATCCTCATCACAGCCTTATTCAGAGTAGAGGGGGTTGGTTGTCTCTTCTTTGAGAGGGAAAACCAACAGTGGCAAGAACTCGCAAGATGCGAAGGCAAGCCAATCATAGGGTGACTCCTCTTCCTCAGATGGAACCAAAGAATCTAGACCCATTTGGCAGTAGCTCCCTAAGAAAAATTGGTTTTGCACACATTGCCAAAGAGCAGGCCATGTGGACGAGGAGTGTCGCTCTAAGGCCCAAGGTCTTCCACCTAAAAAGCCTTAGCAGACCGCTGCGACTACATAGTCCAGTGGGGCTACGCCTTCTGCTCTTGCTTCATCTGTTCCTTCAGTACTTGTTGCCGCTGCTGGACATGTGGCCCGGGCACAGCCTCAACAGACAGTCTCTTTCACTACCCCTGAGGGACTGGTTGATTGGTTTGCAGGTCCCTATTGGAAAATGGCAGCCAGCTATGGAGAGAGAGAGGGGAGACAATGACAACAAGAGAGTGAGTTGAAGCAAAAAGAGGAGTGTACTTGCAAGAATGAAAGATAGAGTGAAGGGTTGGTGGAAGTACAACTTATGTTTAGGTCAAGGGTTGACCTAACAAGCCTTCCACCAACTAACTAGAGTTAGGTTTATTTTACTCTAGAGCCTAGTGTCACTACTTTAAGTTTCTAAGACACTAGGTATACACACCTTACATTGACACTTTAATAAGTGTCCACACCACACAAATTACATTGGGCTCTGCCCATAGAATCAGCAAATTCTAACATCCCCTTGGTAGTGCCAATGTGATGAAGTACAAGGATGATTAATCACCAAAGGGTAATAACTTAAGGACTTTCGAAAAGCCTCAAACTTCTCGCGTGGTAGTGCCTTGATGAAAATGTCTGCAACATTTTTCTGTGTGGGTACATACATCAAGCTGATCTCTCCTGCATAGCATCTCTCTCTGTCATAATGGTAATGCACCTCTATGTGTTTCGTGTGAGCATGAAACACAGGATTTCATGCTACTGCAATAGCACTTTGACTATCAAAAACAATAGGTGTAGGACCCTCCAATGGTAAATGTAGATCAGCCAACAATCTGCGCAACCATACACATTCCACTACTGCCGTGAAGGCTGCCTTGTACTCAGCCTCACAAGATGAGGTAGCCATTGTAGGTTGTTTTTTGCTTAGCCATGAAATGCACGAACAACCTAGAAAGAAACAATGCCCACTAGTAGACTGCCTAGTGTCTGCATCACAAACCCAATGTGAATCACTCTAAGCTTGTAAGTGCAAGTCTCCCCCCCTAGGAAATAATAATGCATGTGATTGAGTACCTTGCAAATATCTGAAGATCCACTTAACAGCCTGCCAATGTATGGTTCGTGGGCTATGCATATACCTGCTCACCTGAGATATTGCATACTGAATGTCAGGGCGTGTGTTGCAAAGATAAATAAGACAGCTAACAACTTGGTTGTAAATTGCAACATCAGACATCTCTTCACCATCATGCATAGACAGCTTTAAGCTTGGCTCCATAGGAGTGCACATAGGTTTACAATCTTGCATACTAAACCTATGTAATAGCTTATCCACATATTGTGACTGTGACATGATGATACCATGCTGATTTTGGGTGAATTGAATCCCCAAATAATAGTGTAGGCAGCCCATATCTGACATAGAAAATGCATGTTTTAATTCAGTCTTAAAATCTGCAAATTTTTCTTCTGTAGATCTAGTGAGCAGCATGTCATCTACATAAAGAATGATAATTAGCAAGTCCCCCCCCATTCTTAATGTATAGAGTGGGAGCAGTTGGACTATTTTTGAACCCTTTGCTAGCCAAATAAGCATCAATTTTGGAGTACCATGCACGAGGAGCTTGATTGAGACCATAAAGAGCTTTATGCAGCTTGCATACCATGTGCTCTTTTCCTTTAACCACAAACCTTGGAGGTTGTGACACGTAAACATCCTCATGCAAATCCCCATTCAAGAATGCTGTCTTAATGTCCAACTGACGTACTTTCCAGCCATGATTTGCAGCCATAGCAATCACACATCTCACTGTACTCATATGGGATGTAGGAGCAAAAGTTTCTTCATAATCTATGCTCTTCTTCTATGCATAGCCTTTTGCTACCAACCGTGTTTTATACCTGTCAATTGTACCATCAGCATTGCGTTTGAGTTTAAAAACCCATTTTGTGCCAATGGCCTTCTTGCCAGGTGGTAAATCCACAAGATCCCATGTAGAGTTAGTGGCAATAGAGTCTAACTCATCCTGCATGGTGTGCATCCAATGTACATCTTGCTGAGCTTCGTCCTAGGAAGTAGGCTCATCATCATCCAATAGTGAGCTCATAAACACATGCTCATCACAATCATCTACTTCCGTAAAATCAATCAAATGTGCCCCCCGTGCATCATTTGTTGCATTTCTGGCAGCCCTTCTAGTGCGTTGAGGTATAGGAGCATCCATTTTACTCTCCTGGAGAGTCTATAACAACCATCTTGGGACTATTTTGGCTGCATTTACAGCAGCCCTTTCATGCTGTACTCCTTCTTCCACTGCATGTGGCAAACCATCATTGATACCTTGCTGTTCGGGAGCATATGGTGCAGCAAGGGCTTGTTGTATTAAGTCTGTCCTGCCATTTACAACAGGCATAGACTCCAAAGTAAGTGGCAAAAGACCCTCAAAGACATCACCAATGTCATGGGTAGTTGGCATTTGAAACTGATCATGTGAAAATGCAGCATTTTCAGCAAATAGGACATCTCTACTAACAAAGTCTTTCTTCGTGCGTGGGTCATATAAGTGATAGCCCTTACTCTCCAAATTATAGCCAATAAACATGCATTTTAAAGCCTTGTCATCAAGCTTCCCACGAAGCTCTTTCGAAACATGTGCATAGGCTATGCAACCAAACACCCGTAAGTAGTCTACTTTGGGTTTGTTGCCATGCCAAGCTTCGAATGGTGTGATCGTCTTCAATGCCTTAGTGGGTGTACAATTCAACACATGATTTGTATACTGAAGGCCTTCTAGCCAAAATTTATGAGGTAGCCCCTTGCTTTTTAGCATACAATGAGTCATCTCCATAAGATCCCGATTCTTCCTTTCAACAACACCATTTTGTTGAGGAGTCATTCTAACAGTGGCTTGATGCGTAATGCCATGATCAAGCAAATATGTCTCAAAAGCACGAGACATGTACTCCCCCCTCTATCTGTGCGAAGTGTTTGCACTTTTAAGTCAATTTCAGCTTCAAGCTTTGCAACAAGATGTTTGAAATGCATGAACGCATTGGATTTTTCCTTCAGCCCATACATCCATGTATACTGGGAGTAGTCATTAATAAATGTAACAAAGTACTGATGATCTCCAAGTGCATGTGTCCTCATGGGACCACAAACATCAGAGTGAATAAGCTGCATTTTTCGGACAGCACGCACTGCACCATCCTTTTTGAAGGCAAACCTATGCATCTTGCCCAAAATACATCCCTCACATGCATGAGGAGGTGGAGTCTCCATTGGAGGCAATGCATCTACCATATGACATCTTTGAAGGGTCATCAAACTCCCAAAGCTCATGTGTCCATAGCGGGCATGCCATAGTTCCGCATTCTACATAGTGGGCGAAAGAGTAGTAACTGCTAAAGCATCATGAGACTGTGTGTCATATCTATCCAACAAAAATAGACCCTTATACAGGGTGCTGGACAGCCTAAGTGCATAATCCATCTCTCTATCTCTAACAATGCATTTGTCATCCTCAAAGATGACTTGAAAGCCATGCTTATTAAAAGCAGAGATAGACAACAAGTTCTTTGTAATGCCAGGTACAAACAAGACATCTAGAAGCATGAAATCACAACCATTTGCAGCAGTAATAGTGACTGTCCCAATGCCACATACATCATAACTGTTGTTGTTCGCACATGTAACACGCTTCCCAGGAGGGGCTGAATGCAAAGAGGTAAACAAACACTTTCGAGAAGTGATGTGCTTTGACGCCCCACTGTCAAAATACCATGTTTGGTGCGTTTTAGCAACATTAAATGCTGAATCAGCCATTGAAGAATCATAACTACATGTGAGAATGCATAGTCCTCCTCTACAAAGTTGGCTGAAGTATATCATTAGTAGATTTGTTGACTGATGTTTCTTGGACAGCCAAACCGGAGTTCTTTTTCTTCTCTTTGGCCAATCTCTTTCTGCGTTCATCGATATAGTGATCGGGCTTTTTGTAATAATGGCATTTTCCCTTCTTTTTAGTCTTTTCTGTGTCTTGGACAACCTTATTTGATGGCTGTCCAGCATCACCCTTTTGCTGATTTTTTACATTTTGCTTGACTTTTCCTTTGCCTTTGAACTTGGAAAGCATAGCCATATCACCTGAATGTAATGCCACATTCTTCCAAGTCTGTTTCTCTTGCAGTAAGAGGCCTTCCAACTCCACAAATGTAAGGGGCTACTATCCCCCTCCTCAAAGACAACATCAAACAGGTGTGGAAACTAAGATATGACTCTGGAAGAGAGTTTAGTGTGATGCTTACCAATTCAGCATCCTGAATGACCTCATCAACATTGAGTAACTGCTCACGCAAATCTTGTATGTGAGTAAGGTGCTCTGTTATGCTATCACCTTCATCCATGGTCACATCGACCAACTCTTTGCGGAGATAGGATATCCTGGTCTCATTGCGCCTGCGAACATACGCCCAAGTACATCCCATGCTGATTTTGAGGTCTTATAAGACCGAATGTGCGGAATAATTACCCTTTTCACTAACAAGGCAATCAAAGTAAGTGCCTGTGCATCTTTTGAGTCCCATTTCCTTTGATCCTCGGTAGGAGGGAGAGGAGGGGCAACAGCAGTAGTAGCACTAATACCACCAGTAGCAGCACTAGCAGCTTGTCCTTGAGCATTATGTTGAGGTTTTTGAGGTGCAAGACCTCTTGGTCATTGCAAATCACCTGTAACATAGTTCCACAAGTCCTTCGCCACAAGAAGGTTATGGACCATAAAACTCCACAATGGGTAGTTTGAGCCATCAAGTTTGTCCTCCTGAGTGAGAACACCAAGGATGTTGCTGTGATCATTATTCCCTTGACGTGCCATGTTGTCAATGATAGACAAAAATCTGCAGCCAAATACTTCCATGCTGAAGTATAGAGTATACACCTCAGAGTATCAAAATCCCCCTCCTCAAAGACATCAAACAGGTGTGGAAACTAAGATATGACTCTGGAAGAGAGTTCAGTGTGATGCTTACCAATTCAGCATCCTGAATGACCTCATCAACATTGAGTAACTGCTCACGTAAATCTTGTATGTGAGTAAGGTGCTCTGTCATGCTATCACCTTCATCCATGGTCACATCGACCAACTCTTTGCAGAGATAGGATATCCTGGTCTCATTGCGCGTGCAAACATACGCCCAAGTACATCCCATGCTGATTTTGAGGTCTTATAAGACCGAATGTGCGGAATAATTACCCTTTTCACTAACAAGGCAATCAAAGTAAGTGCCTGTGCATCTTTTGAGTCCCATTTCCTTTGATCCTCGGTAGGAGGGAGAGGAGGGGCAACAGCAGTAGTAGCACTAATACCACCAGCAGCAGCACCAGTAGCTTGTCCTTGAGCGTTATGTTGAGGTTTTTGAGGTGCAAGACCTCTTGGTCATTGCAAATCACCTGTAACATAGTTCCACAAGTCCTTCGCCACAAGAAGGTTATGGACCATAAAACTCCACAGTGGGTAGTTTGAGCCATCAAGTTTGTCCTCCTGAGTGAGGACACCAAGGATGTTGCTGTGATCATTATTCCCCTGACGTGCCATGTTGTCAATGATAGACAAAAATCTGCAGCCAAATACTTCCATGCTGAAGTATAGAGTATACTCCTCAGAGTATCAAAATCCCCCATGGGATTAAGAAACAAGTACCAAGTTGTCACACAAATGCCAAAGTGTGCACAATGCCACCCTAATTAGCACTCAGCCAGTAAATTACAGCACTATACTGCTGTACCACACCCGCCTCGAAATGTGTGTCCACAAAAGTACAAAATACAGTGACTTAATGTTGATTCTTATCAAAATTTATTGAAATTTTCCAAAATTCTTTACCCAATCTGACTGTAACAGCAATTAAATGCCGTTGTACTGCTTGTTGCTTGCCTTGGAGTGCGTGTTGGGCAAAAGCCCCAAATTTCTTTATTTCTAAAATTTCAAAGAAATTGAAGAAATTTGTACCTAACAGTTGGAATTTCTGCAAAAATGTCACATCAGGATGCGTGACAGCAGTGAATAGCAGCTGAAATCTGCCTCATGATGCATGCCGGATCCAAAAAACTGAAAAGTCCCAAATTTTCTTGAGCCAATGTGGAAGAAATTGCGCAATGTCTATGAGTTTGGTAACAATTTGCACAAAGGGCCTCCAATCGGGCAAAAGCCCCAAATTTTTGGTGGAAAAGTCCAAGAAATTGAGAAATTTCTTTGAATTGGTTGTCAATTCGAACTCCGGGAGCAAAAACTAGCAAAAGGCCCAAATTTTTGGGCAGCACGAGCTGAGATTTGAGAAGGGATTGCTGAAATAGATTGGAAATTATAAAAATTTTGAGAAAACCCCAAATCTGAAATTAGGGTTTCTGCACTTTTTAGGGTTTGCAGGCGGGCATGATTGAGAAAACGGGGGCAGAGCTGAAAACAGCAGCAGCTCTTTCAAAACAGCAGCTCCTTGGGATGTGTGTGAGACTACGTGTTGGATTGCGTGCAGGGCTGCATGCAGGCTGAAAACAACAGATTTGGAGCAGATGACTGAGTTGGACAGATCTGGAGCAAATGGATAGATTTGAAGCTGATGGCTGAACTGGACAGATTTGGAGTAGACAAGAGATGGCTCAGCTACAGCTCCTCCACTTCAGTAGCACCTCACAACAGCTGAAAACTCTTGCTCGAGGTGAGAACTAAGCTGGCAGCAGTAGGACCTTGGGCGGGATGGCACTGGTTGACGGTGGCTAAACGGAATCCGCGCATATGAGCTGCTCTGATACCAAATGTTGGAAAATGGCAGCCAGCTATGGAGAGAGAGAGGAGAGACAATGACAGCAAGAGAGTGAGCTGAAGCAAAAAGAGAAGAGTGTACTTGCAAGAATGAAAGATAGAGTGAAAGTACAACTTATGTTTAGGTCAAGGGTTGACCTAACCAGTTTTCCATCAACTAACTAGAGTTAGGTTTATTTTACTTTAGAGCCTAGTGTCACTACTTTAAGTTTCTAAGACACTAGGTGTATACACCTTACATTGACACTTTAATAAGTGTCCACACCACACAAATTACATTGGATGTTGCCCATAGAATCAGTAAATTTTAACAGTCCTGATCCCTTTACTCTTTATGCATCCATCTCACCTTCCTCTTCACCTCGTCAGGCGTTCCCTCGGTAAAGCCTTGCTACTTAACGTACACGATGGTGGACACCTTCTTAGATTAGTATGTCTCTAGGTCCTTTAGGATACCCTAGGTCAGTCTAGCATCTATTTTTTGCACTCTTAGAGTCGGGTCCATAGGATTCATTGTCCTTAGCTTTTTCATTTTTAAGTCTTCCGTTGCATTTACTCACACACATACACATTCATTGCATTGTCTTTTCAGTTAGATTTTCTCTTTGTTATGTTTTTTTTGGAGCATCTCACCATTGATCTCTGTGTTTGCAGATTCTCGTATCTTTTGCAGGGGGTTGTCTTTCAGTGTAGGGCTAGCTTGCAGTTTGCTTTGGTCCTATCTAGGCTAGAGACGTGGGGATGCACACTGTTCTTTTCATGGTTTCATCATCTTAGAAGTGCTTGCTCTTCTTCTAGCATGGAGGTTTTCCCTCCCAAGTCAGATCGTGCAGCATCTCTCTTGATGCTATCATGGCAGTGACTTCTACCTTGCTCTTCCAGCGGGGTGCTTCATCCACTTCATCTTCATCATCTTCTTCCATTTCTTATGGTTCTCGGTACCACATGAAGACTGACATCAGACTCCTCTTCCTTCTTCGGCAACTACATTCAAGTTGAGAGGGGGTTCCTACCCTTCTTGGTATTCTATAGGCTTTAGCACTGTCTTCGACATCCGCTTCTCCCCCCTGTTGTACCTTTTCCTTTGCATTGCATGATTTCATCATCTTTGTACTAGGGCGCTCGGGCAAGTGAACAATTTTCCCACGAGGGAGACTGTCCAAGTGGCACCTGTTGCATGAGCATTCTTCAGCATGTAGCATACTTTGCATCTCACTGTGCAGAGCACCACTTGAGCGGATCCTAAGCTATTTCCACCCGCGGCTATTGACCCCACACCACTATACTCTCTCATTATATTTTCCTTCGTCATCGTTTCCCTTGAGTGGATGGGTAAGCTTGTACTGTTTTGTGATGTGTTAGGTGTACCCTCCCTTTCTCGTCTTTTGGGTCACTATTCCTCAATCGGCCGCATCCCATAAAATCTAACTCACTTATTAAAAAAAAAAGTTTAATGTGGTTCCATGCGTCTTTGCAAGGCTTGGTAGGCTACTGGGTAGCCGACGTGCGTCCTTTGTTCGATACCTTGTCCTCTCTGGGGTGACTAGTTGGACTCCCTTGGTAAGATAACCATTGCCTCTGTAGTCTTGGTAGGGCACTGGATAGCTGCCGTGCACCCTTTGTCTCAGGCCTTGGCTGCTTTGGGATGGGACCCCTTGGGATAAGTAAAAATCAAAGTAGGTGGCCCAACCTTTCGGCTCAGTTTTGGGCTTGAGAGGGGATGTCGAGCTAAAACACGCTTTTCAGCCGATTAACATTCTTAAATAGTCCCAAAACACTCTTAATTAATGAAAAACCCTAAAAAGAAGAGTGTTCCGAGAGAGCTTCAGCGGTCCCCTAAAAACCCTAATTCTTTGGGGCACCCTTCAACATTTATAAATAGACAGGTTGCCCCCATTCAGCCTAACTCCATCTGTACAGGTTTCTCACCCTTGAGTGCGGATTTCAGCCATCAGTCCACACACGTGGCTGTCCAGCCCTAGAGATTGCTACCACACCCTTTGTTGCTGCGTTTACTCCTGTATAGGTGACAGCTGACAGCCCATCTCCATCATCAGGCAACCTTCTATTGCTGCGTTTGGACCTATTCCACAGCTTGCGACTGCATCCATAGCTTGCGTTTGGTGTCATCTTCCTAGGCGGCTTCCTCCATCAGGTGACAACTCCTGCACACCAGGCGACAGTTGCCAGCCCTCTTCGTCATTTGTCTAGCTTGTGTTTGGTGCTCTAGGTTCTCTTGACACCTGTGTTTGCTGCATCCTCTCCATCGTACACTCCAACTAGTGGTCACAGACTTGAGATCCGTCTCTGATGGACGTCGCTCTCTGACACAATTCTCTGCCTTTATCTGCACACTCTTACATTTGTCTACAGTATTCATTCACTCAGATTTGTGTTCTTCTATCTCTTCTTTTGTTTGTGTTTGAGTTTTTGAGTTTTGCGTTTAGGGTTTGAACTTTGAGTTTTGCTTTCTGTGTCTGTGTCTGTCTCTGTCTCTTTGTGTTTCTGTGGTGGTTGTACACTTTGTGTTTCCTCAGTGCAAACCTTGGCAGTTTTCTTCACAAGGACTGTCCTCCACCTGCCTTGTCTGCCATGAACCCTAAAAAATTAGCTTTGGGGTGGCCACACTTCTCTATCACTTCATTGAGCTTTAACCAAACAAGACTTGTGCATTTGTATGACCCATTGAAAAGTAATATTGAAGATCAGTACAATAGTCTTTGTTTGACTATCTTTCTCTGAATGAGATAGACCAGCAATAATATTTACTCTTTTGTCAATGTTTTTGTTGTGTTATGTTCACATTGAGCATAATAGCTTTCATACTTTGATATATTTTTCATTTTATTTTACCAAAAAAAAAGTGTGCATGTGCATGTGTGTGTTTGTGTATGTGTCATTTGTTTGCTACTAGCAATTTGCATGCCTCAAGCTACCAAACATATGCTGATGATTCTTACTTATGCATAGGAATGATCAGCATTACAATTCTCATGTAAACATTGGAGATGTTTAGTTTGGCCGTAGGTTTGAAGGTCGAATTCTGTAGATCTAAATGGCTTGTTAGGATAGAACAGTAATGGCATGATCTACTTTGGCCTGGTGAAATTCCTCTTGAAAGGTTTGGCATTTTGGTTGATGATTCGAGCTTTAGTGAAGGTCTCAATACTTGACTTGCGTCAACAAATCAATTATTTGAAATTGTCCACCTGTCCTCTTCATGTGCATCTTCAAATTATTCAATCTATTATAGTGGCCTACATGCAGGTATTTATTCTGCTTGTCATTTGAAAAAAAAGCAATATCGATAAATTTATGTCTATGGCCATATAGAGAGAACTAAAACTCACAAGAAGGGATTTAGATTGATGGCTTTTGCTAAACTGTGTCCTCCCAAAATACATGATGGATTGAATATCTTGAACATTCATTATCACATGTTGGCAAGAAAGGCTACATTATTTTTCTAATTTGTGTGCTTCAAACAACCTTGGTCTATCATGCTTGCTGTGAGTGTGCACAACTGTCATCTCTTATCTTTAGCCGTTGGACAAGTCACTCATTGACAAAGCTGTTTTTAGCCACTTTTGAGGGCAAATACCTGGTCCATGTTCCACAAATCTCGTTGCCAGTTGTAGAAATATTCTGGATTCCTTCACAAATGCAGCAAGCAAATTCCTTGCGTCTGGAAAGTATTCATTGTGGAAGCTTTTCGTAAGCCACTATGCAATAGGCAATACTACCATGCGACGTGGTCGATGACCAAGGTTATGTGAATTTCTTTGTGGCTGCTTTTGCTAGGTATGGTTCAGGCATCCATTATCAACAGACATGGCAAGATTTTGGATGCTTATTCACTTGGTTTCTCCAGTTGATTCACTGTTCAGATTGGTTGATTGGAGTTTCCAGTGTCCTTTGGCTAAAACTAGACCCTTACCTTTGCTTTCTATGACTGCAAAGGTGGTGTATCTGCATGTTGTTCCTTTGTCATGGATAAAGATCATCCTACTGCTTTCTTGCATTTGTCAAAATCTCTATCTTGGTGGAGGAAGACTTTACAAATTTATATCAAAATAAGCTTCCTTTTAAATTGAATCTTTTCTTTTGAGATGTCTGGTGGGTGTGCTGCCTTTTGGGGTGCTCCTTGCAAGGCTCCTTGCAAGGAGAGGCATTGTTCTTTTGGCTTGTCAATGTTGCAATGCACCTATGGAAACAGTCCCTCATATTTTGTGGTTTTCCCTGGATATGTTGTTGGAGTATTTAAGAGATTGTTTCTCTCCCCATAGATTCCACAAAATTTCTAGACATCTGGGATCTCGCCGTTTGTTTTGAGTAGCTCTTTTCACTTCTTTATTTGGATCAGATTTTGAGCTCTTTGGATATCATATGGTCTTCGGTGATTCTACTATTGATCTCCCTAGCTCTTTTAGGAGATCTCTGTGGCATTGTACGACTGCCTTAGACTCCATAGTATTGATAATGACTGGAACTTTCTTTTCCAATGTTTTTGATATTAGGCTATGTTCACATTGGACAGTGCCTTCTTTGTACATTGATATAGTATAGTTCAATCTTTTCACAAAAAAAAAAAAGAGAGAATGTGTGTGTGCTCATTATTTCCATAATACAAGTTCAGGAAGATGGAAAGTTCTCTCTCTTTTGACCATGGGAGATAGCAAATCCCCGAACATAAACTTGCAAGCTGCACTCCCTGGAGGTACAAGGTGGTAGCCAACTGTAGCTGAAAGCTATATGTCTATTCAACTACTTTTGCATAGAGGGATAGAGATTTGGGCTTACTGAGGGAGACCATTGCATATGTCTATTCAACTACTTTTGCATAGAGGGATAGAGATTTGGGCTTACTGAGGGAGACCATTGCATAGACTTGATTGGGATCCAAGAGATTGGCTATCCCTTCAAGGCACATCTCTAGACATCTTGTTTTCTAATGCACAACCAGACTAGGGTGGAGGATCACTCTGTCAGGTGATGTATTTTGTGCAAACTTGCATCTTGGTTTTTATTTCTTTGGGGGGGGAAGAGAGATTGATGGAGGCTTTCGTTTCGTAGTGTAAACCTGGTCACTTTTTCTTTTACCTCCCACCATGTAGTTTGATGGAGGGAGATAATGGAGGCTTGTGTTGTGTGGTGTGCATCCAGTTCACTCTCTTTTTGTCTTTTCCTTTCCTGCTTCTTCCACCATGATAGCTAAATGGAAGTAGTAAAGGGTGGATATTCACATGATCTACAGCGTTTAAAAATTTCATGAAGCATTTCTGAGTTGTTTTGAGTAGCTTTTATGAGTGCAATATTTAAGCTGTTAGCTGGTGGTGCAAACAAAAATTTGATGATCTCATATATGAAATCCTTTCTGCCAGTGTTTAGAAGTGAAGGATCTCTTTTACTAAAGAAAATAATGGGTCTGAGTATGATGCCTGTAGGTTGCATGTTGTTGTTTTATATCCTTTCTTTCATTATTCCGAACTGAAGGAACTCTTTTGCTAAAGAAAATAATGGGTTTGAGTATGACGCCTGGAAATTGCATATTCATGTATAGAAGACTGGAAGCAGAGAAATTTAACAACTTTGATTGACAGGCTGCATGTCGTCAAGTGAAAGAGAGCCGCCTATTTCTGAAACTGTTGGAAGCAGTATTGAAGACAGGGAATCATATGAACAAGGGCACTAATCGTGGTGAAGCTACTGCTTTCAAGCTGGATGCCCTGTTGAAGCTGTCTGATGTCAAAAGCGCGGATGGTAAAACAACACTTCTGCATTTTGTAGTTGAAGAAATTATCAAAGCTGAAGGCATGCGTGCTCTTAATGCACACAATGAGGCAAGCTCAAATAACAAGGGGGATCCAAAAATACCAAGTTCACCGGTTCAGAAAAGTGAAAATGAGTTAAAGCGAATGGGTTTGGAAGTTGTGTTAGGCTTGTCTACTGAGCTGGACATTGTAAAGAAGGCAGCAGGTATTGATGCTGATGCTTTGAATCAGTCTATGCTCAGGCTTGCTGGAGGACTATCCTCCATTCAAGAAAGGCTGAAGACAAACTTCCAGATACAAGCAGAGTCAAGTGGGATGTTTGATACTGAAGATACTTTCAGTAGGAAGATAGAGGAGTTTTGCTTAGCAGCAGAGGGCGATGTTATCCGGTCTAAGCAAGAGTTAGGTGCAGTATTTGATAAGGTGAAGCAAGTGATGGCTTATTTCCATGGAAATTTACGGGAGACACAACCCTTACGTTTATTCATGATAGTGAGGGATTTCCTTTTCATGCTTGAAAAGGTATGCCAGGATGTGGGGAAGCCTCTCAAGGTAAAAGTGCGTGGCTAGGCAACATCATTGTACTTGTTCATACATGTGAAGAAAGTTGGCCAGAATCTATTGTGAGCACTGTCCTGCAGCTTATCTAACAGAAGATTGTGGTCAAGTGCTGACAGGCAACTGCTTTGTTGCCTGACACGCGCTTGTTCATTGACCTCGAGCAGGATATAAGCCTTGTGCATCCATTGATAGGCTCTTGTGTGCGCCATTTCCAGTGGCCAGCCGCCAAAAGTCTACTTTCTGTATTCTTTTACAAATCGAATCAGCCATCTACCCTGGGGAACATCCAAAGATGACTGCTGTGTACAATGGAGTTAAAAGCTGTAAGACCAACATTTTGGAATATATCGGGCAGGCTAAGGTTAGCACAGTGTGAATATGTCTACCCAAGCTGACCACTGAACAGACGACACTGGGAGGGTTCCAATTTTCTGGTTCCTGTCAAATTTTTTTTGTCTACAATTGGATTGTACACGTTGGTGTTAAAGCATGTAAGACCTCTAGAAGGCTAAAAGAAAACTTATTACGGGGCTGCTGTTACCCACTCTCTCCATGCTTTTCGAGGTCACTTGGATTCCAGCAAGTTAGTAGCATTTTATTGGGAGTAGATATGAATCATGCATATGAAGCCCCAGGAAGTGCGTTTGGTCTTGTGGAAGATGCTCGAGCTATACTTCCTCCAACCACTTCCTTAACTACACTTTATTTTTGTTGAGTGGTTCGTTAACTACGTTGCGTATTGCTGTCTCCGATTTTTTGTTTAACATCTTGCAAGGTAGACCGCAGCCATCGCATCAAGTATCATACCCTGGTTGTGAACTTGTACCATCTGTTGCACAAGTGTGCTTGGAAGCTTGCGATCTCTTTTTGTGAATGTGGTTATGTACTAAGTGAAGCACAGTGCATATCACACTTGTTCAATCTTCCTTGTAACAAGGGATGATGGTGGGCCGAACGATGGTGGAAACACTTGAAATACTGCAGCTTTATAGAGAGAGAGAGAGAGAGAGAGAGAGCGCTTAGATTCTATTGACTCCATAAATGTTTACCATCTTTTGGCACATGACATCCACATTGAGAAGCATCCTTTGGTTAAGTGCATGAAAAGATACTATCTCCTGGTTCTTTGCCCCAATGTTCATCAGGGTTAAAAGCACCTAATGTATGCATACACAAAAGCATTAATCATGAGAGAGTATAAATGCATGAGTAACAAAGTCATTGAGTATTCTTAAATGGAATCTCTTCTATTTGCTAGCCTTGCCACTAATACTTCCTCAATTACCTTGCGTGTTGAAGGATAGTGCATGCCCAGGTTCCTATCAAGGTGTGCTCTAACAAACTCCCATGCTGCTTGGCAAGGGAATGATGGGTCGTACCTCTTGCCTTTATTGAATGCCATTATTCTACCTCTTGACCCACTTTGATGTGAAACTTTGTGGATCCCTTTTCTGGTTAAGGACTTTCCTCTTTCGTCAAGTATTAATGCAATCAGAGGGCTAAACACCATGAAAGTTGAGTGCAATATTACTACATACTCTGCTCTAACTAATATATTTACATAATTAGTTACAATGTTATAATGTATAATTACATAATTAAAAATATAATTATGATACATAACATCCCAAAGCATCCTAAATTTGGGATATGATGCACAAATATAGAGGAAACTGCTTATCACAAAACATTTTATAACACAATGTAATAAGATCATAAATCACAATATATATAATCATGCTCGGCACATGGCCGAAAACCTCTCCTCCCCCAAAGACTTCGGCCCATACTAATCACACACACACAATTACATAATAATATTTAAGTTAAACTAAGTTAAAATTAGTTACAATGTATAATAATATAATTACATATATAATTATGGTATATAATATACAATTAGATTAGATTATTATTGTAATCATGATGACCAATTTTTATTATAAAATGATATAGCTATATAGATAATATTCATATTTTAAAATAAATTATATTATTATATTTTTAATATATAATATAAGCTAGTTATATAAGAATATTACAAAATAACATGTAATAACTACTATATGTTATCAAATTATTGGTTATAATTATGTAATAACTAATAATATATATAATTGCATTAAATTTATTAGTTATTAAGTTGTATGTAATTACATTAAATTACATAGTATATACCTAATTTAATTAATTTATATTAGCTAATATGCATTATACATTAATAGTACACTAATTAAAGTTATATAATATTAACTTTACTTAAATTATATAGAATTAATATATATCATATATCGATAGTGAGCACGAGAGGGAGAGAGAAAAGAGAGGCACAACTTGCACGAGCATGGTTTTTTCAAGGGGAAGGGGAGGGGTTAGTAGATAATACATTAATAGTGTTAATTACTAACATTATAATTAATAATAAGTACAACTAATGTTAGTAATAACATATTGAATCGATTAACATTATTTATCATACATTATTATTATTAGTATAATTATAACTATAATACATTGGGGTTTCAAGATATTGATGCTCTCTATTTAGCAAGGTCACAAGATTTGAGATCAAATTTACATTCAATTTCTTAGGGGGAGGGCCAATATCGAATTTAAAAACCTGAACACTCCCACTCTCTTATGATTTTAAATCTAGTTACTATTGTAATTGGGTAAGATAGTGGTAGAATAAGAATACAAAAGTTGAACCATATGAAATCTTTTCAAGAGCCAATACAAAGCAAAATTAGGATTTTGAAAAAGAGCTTTTAGTTAGGGCAGAGTATGTAGTAATATTGCACTCAACTTTCATGGTGTTTAGCCCTCTGATTGCATTAATACTTGATGAAAGAGGAAAGTCCTTAACCAAAAAAGGGATCCATAAAGTTTCACATCAAAGTGGGTCGGGAGGTAGAATAATGACATTCAATAAAGGCAAGAGGTACGACCCATCATTCCCTTGCCAAGCAGCATGGGAGTTTGTTAGAGCACACCTTGATAGGAACCTGGGCATGCACTATCCTTCAACATGCAAGGTGATTGAGGAAGTATTAGTGGCAAGGCTAGCAAATAGAAGAGATTCCATTTAAGAATACTCAATGACTTTGTTACTCATGCATTTATACTCTCTCATGATTAATGCTTTTGTGTATGCATACATTAGGTGCTTTTAACCTCGATGAACATTGGCACAAAGAACTAGGAGATAGTATCTTTTCATGCACTTAACCAAAGGATGCTTCTCAATGTGGATGTCATGTGCCAAAAGATGGTAAACATTTATGGAGTCAATAGAATCTAAGCTAGCTCGCTCTCTCTCTCTCTCTCTCTCTCTCTCTCTCTCTCTAAAGCTGCAGTATTTCAAGTGTTCCCACCATCGTTTGGCCCACCATCGTCTCTTGTTACAAGGAAGATTGAACAAGTGTGATATGCACTTTGCTTCACTTAGTGCATAACCACATTCACAAAAAGAGATCGCAAGCTTCCACATGCATGGTGGCCATTTATGCACCCGACTCATTAGGTCATACTCTTGATGGTGGCATGTTATCTTGAAAAACCCATTCTCATTATGCCTTATTATGGTATGTTTTCTCTTTGTCATCCAATACTTGTGCTCAAACCTACTTTCACTTCTTTCACTTTCTTTGTGTCTTGTTCTTCTTCAATGTTGCTACCATGGTGACCTTCCAACTCAACACTAAGGAGGTTTCCCTCCTCTCCCCCCAAACCCTAAGGCCCTTGAAGACACCCAACTCGACTCCCTACAACTCACCAACTTCATCAACCTCCCATGGAGTACTATCCCAGTCCACCCAAACACCCATTCGATCCTAGAGCAACTCCTCACAAATTCCATGGTCCACATTCAGGGCCACAAATATTGTCTATAGAGAGAGTGTAGGAGAAGTTATACATGCCTAGTCATGGTGACATCAATCCACCAACACTCTTCACCATGGCCATTGAAGCAATCTTTTGCCCCATACTCAACTAGGAGTACTGGTTGAGAAATCTCATTGAGGCCCACAAACCCAAGCTCAACACCTTGAGGTTCTTGGTCAAGGGACTTGCAGGCCAAGGCATGTAGTATCTCAAAAAGGGCAGTCTCTGCAGAGCTTAGCAGTTAGAAGGGAGAATGGTTTTCTACAAGTGCATGCACCTAGAGCAAAGAATCCACATTGTGCGACCCTGCTCTACCTAGAGATGATTGAAAAAATCTAGCACAACAACTATGAAAAAGAGTGGCTCAATGGTGGATGGGAAAAGCTCAAAAAAAAAACTTTGGTTTCCATGACCAACACCTATTTCAAGCTTTCACCTCTATCTAACAAACTCGATGAGCCAGATTTTGATGCCAAGTTCACTCTACCACCCTTAGTCCATTGCCACTCCTTCCAATCCCCCACAGTAAGCTGAAGTGCCCCTACTACTAACTATATGCTCTGTTTCATTCCCACTTTGTATTAAGCTTCACAGTCAAGTTCAAACTTGTGGCCCTACTGCACGGTCTGACTACCCACACTCTGAACTCTTACAAACAGACCACCCAAGGAATAAGCAACAATAACCAATCATCTCTTGTCCATTGGTAGAAGCAAGCATATTACCACGAAGAAGCTTATCTGTACCGTGAGCAAGGAGGATCCATCTCTACAACCCCCGGCTCTAAACTTCTTCAACTTCTCCATTGGGATTATCTCCATTGATCCAAAGTGGCAGCAGACCATGGTTGAGCATTGCCAAACACTAGAGTAGTGGATTGCCGAGGTAGAGGAGAGGACCCAAGCACTATAGCAGGCACTGCTAGACTTGAACCGAGATTGGAAGGCAAAATTCGACTTTCTTTAGTGGCACATTCTAGAGAAATAGTGGCCAAAGTAGCTCGAGATATGAAGAATGTTGGTATTTCTTATTTGGACTAGGATTCAGTGGACCCGCATCCTCCACCAAAGCGCTGCTAAAGTGCTTGCCTCTAGCCCAAAGCCAAAGTCAAGAAGGAACCTCCGATTTTATTCCACTTGGTCCTTTTTTTCTTGTGGACATATATTAAGAACCATTGCTACTCCACCACCACCACCACCACCACCACATCTTACTCTCCCCTTCCTCATTAGAACCATAAACAATTCTCTGTCTCTCTGTCTCTCTGTCTGTCTTTCTCTCTCTCTCTCTCTCTATATATATATATATATATATATATATATATATATATATATATATATATATATATATATATATATATATATATATATATATATATAACAACACATTAGTAGTAATATTATCACAATGTTAGTGCTTCAATTTCATGCACACAAGTGATATCAAGCTTTATATACATTCACGTTCCCCCTCTGTCAATTTTTGCATGTATATTACAACTGGATATACCAAGGTATTAGTACTTCAAATGTGCACACATTAGCAAAACCACATACACTTATAGTTATACATCTCTCTCTCTCTCTCTCTCTCTCTCTCTCTCTCTCTCTCATATAGGTTGGGGATCCACAACATGCATCTCCCTCTCCTCCTCCTCCTCCTCCTCAATAACACCCTCTCTCTCTTTCTATTTTTTGTCTACAACTCTCTCTCTCTCTCTCTCTCATATGTTGGGGATCCACAACATGCATCTCTCTCTCCTACTCCTCAATAACACCCTCTCTCTCTTTCTATTTCACATTTGCAACTCTCTCTCTCTCTCTCTCTCTCTCTCTCTCTCTCTCTCTCTCGCTCTCTCTCTCTCTCTTATATACTCATTAGTTATGTATTGTGTTTATTTTTCATTTAAATAGTTATATCATTAGATGTTTGCTATTTTGGGACATGGGAAATTTTTTAGATTTTCAAATGTAACATTTTGGTCTCATATGCCAAATTGGCCTTTTGTAGACGTTAATATATCTATCTAACAATGCATTAGTAGTTCTGTCTCCTTAATTTATCTACATCACTAGTTAAGCATATGTGCTTATTTCTTATAATATTACCATAATGTTAGTGGTTCAATTGCACATACACAAGGAATGTCACACTCACATATACATTCACATCCCTCCTCTCTCCCTTCTTTGCACATATTTTATAATTACATCTTGATGATTAAGTACTTCAATTATGCACACATGAAAGAAACCACACATACTTAACACTTACACATTCATGTTTCTCTTTCTCTTGCTCTCTCTATTCCTCATTAGATCATCAAGCTTACATATGGGTTGAAGTTATGCATCCATTTACAATAGACCCTTACAAATAATTGATTCATAGTCCCCATAAAATGTAGCTCCATATTGCTTCATTACATACATATATTATTCCTTCCAAAATTCTCCATGTCACACTCCAAACTTCAATTATCAAATATTTTAATACATTGATATATTTCACGTTCATCTGCATGAACCTACTACAAAAAAAATACTAAATCCACAAATGCATTTTCAAGTTAGTGAACTACCATAAGCAAAGAAAATGACCATATTTATTGCAAATATCAAATATGAATCCAATTCCATTGCTAGAGGGTGAAATGGATCTTCTCTAACAAACTCCTAGACTCTCCTATAAACACTTGCTAGCTTAGTCAACTACAGAAGCGTGTGTTCAAGGAGGATGGTATCCATGGGATTTTTCTCAAATCTAGGTGGACATATAAAGGAGTTAGGTGGGTTAAATTACATCTTCTCTATGCTAACATCCAAAAATAGTATATTTGTAGGACTAAAGTGTGGCCAATCAATATCATCAAAACATTTTAACAATTGTGGCTTCACCTGACTTCTTCCCAAAGAATGAGTTATAGTAACTAACTTGCACCTACCTTGATGTTACTAAAACATAAATTATGTGCTCACATTGTTTGCTTTATATAATTGCTTATGATTACTAAGAGTAGCTCATTCAAGGTCTCTTCCTTCATGGAGCTCCATAGGCAATGTCAAACAATGCACGTATTCCCTCTAGAAACTTGGCAAGGCTTAGCCATAAAATTATGTAATATCTACCTACTTTCAAGGGTATGACTGGTAATGACTCCTTGTACCTTAGATATCTATGTAGAAGTATCCAAATCACATCAAACACAATAAACTTCCTGATTTGGAGCAACTATAGACAAACATTAGGAAATTATGATCACATTTTTGTATTGCTATGAAAAAAAGAGAGTTGTGATAGAGTTTCATATTAAAGAGGTTTAATCAAACATGTTACCTTCACTCTTAAAATTGTTTCCTCTTTGACAAAGCAATACAAGCATACAAGCTATCTTTGAGAATAGAATGCTATACATGAAAAGTCACCACACCCCACATTGCAAGCTAAGATAGTGTTCCCTTCTCTCGTGTAAGTTTGCATAAATGACCTCCAAAACTCCATACCATGTGGCATGCCATGTGCAACATGAAAAATTCATACCAAGGTATTCAAAATATACTAAAAGTCCAAAAAATAGCTCTCTAGTAGTTTGACAACAATGGGTCTCATATCAACCTCTCATTATTGGGACTCCTATTGTATTTTGCACCCATTCATCCTTAATTATAGCATCTATTGTGAATTTTAGAGGGATAATTTCTCTATGATTGACATTTGTACACATGCAAGCTAAAATATATAATATGTAGCCATATTCCAGGCATAAATACTAATATTAGCTATTGTATTCCATAGAAGGAGCCACCAAGTTTGATGCTATTAACAAAACCAACATTACCATTTTGTGAATTAATATTACTCACCTCTCTGCCACCAACGACACAAATAGATGTCTCACTTTGAATAACGTCTATCATGCACAAGGCCCAATATCTATGCTCTGACTCTATTCATTGGCACCCATCCTCCACAACCTGTTCAATGAGCTCCCAAAGCTATTAATGTGTAGGAAAGGCCAAATGTAGTATTGTAGTATTGTAAGAGAAAGTTGCTAGAATTTGAGAGAGAGATGTGTGCCTTTTGTTTATCCCATCATCATTATCCCATAGGCATAAGACCAATGCAAAATGAGCTTGGAGAAAGTTTAGATAAAAGGATAGGGCAATCTCCCTAACATGTTTTGGCTTTATCACTCTGATAGAGGAGTGTAAATTAGAACAAGCATCAGATTAGTGTAAATCTAATGGATAATCAATAATGAGAACTTGAAATCATATATAACAATATATATCTTACTATATGTATATCACAATATATTAATGATTGATAATTAATATATTACAAAAAATTAATCGTTATATAATAATAAATTAAATATTAATATTAATATAATATCAATATAAACTAATTGTTATCTTAATTGATATATTAATCAATAAAAATTTTAATTGTTATATTGATTGATAAATTAATCATTATATTAGAATAAATTAATTATTAAAATAAATAAATTATTATATTATAATATATATAATATAATAACTAACATAATATAATAAATATAATGATTAATCATTAATATAATAAATATATCACTTTTATGTGTGTATATATATAATGATAATATATATTTTTAATAATATATAATGTAATTTTAATAACATGGATTATTAGTATTATTTATATTAACATTAATATAATTGTAAGATGCCTGTCCACGCAAGCTTTTAGCAGTTTATTGAGAAATGAATCTAAGCATTGTTGCTCGTTACTCCCATGGAATGTTCTGAGTTTTGTCGCCTAGGGTCTCTCAAATTCGCCTCGCAATGGAACGTTCACGGCCGAACCCACTAGGATCGACTTGAAATTTAGGCTTCTAGTGGCCAATGTCTCCTAACATCATTCTAGCATCGGATCTTGGACATCCTACTTTACACATAGATACCCAAGCCGAAGCAAACCCATGCTGCACTTGGTTCAAAGAGAATGGGAAATGAGAGGGATGCGCTGCTCGACCTCTCTGCCCCTAGGGCATAGTCCCATTTCAGTCCCCTAAAATAGCATGAATCAGGGTTCTATCCTAACAATTTCTAAGGTCGAAGATGGTAAACCTTGTGAGAAGCCTCCCAGTTCTTTGGGACCACCCTGTCGTAGGACGGATCCGTCGAGGATTCCGCCCACCCACTTCCCTTAATAGCTTTAGTTTTCTAATTAGGTCCTACCACATTTATGTGTGACACTTAAAGTCAGCTTTATTAATTAAGCCTTTTAGGGAACATGGTTCGTTCACATAACTTATAGCACAGACACGAAAATAGAGCAAGCAATCTATTGATAAACAAGTTTCTTAACTTATCTTCAAGTTAATCTTTGTCTCCTGCCCATACATGAGAAATTATGTATCCCTTCTGTCCAATAGAAGTATCCCTTCTGCCCTACAGAAGTAACTGGTCCAAATCACATGGCACCACAAATTCAATCCTTTATCTAAAATAGGATCTCCCAACATGCCCAGACATTGGGGGCCACAGAGGTCTTCAACTCCATTCTAGACCTAGCAAGGGGTGTCCAGAGTTCCACTTGACTCACAAGCTGTCTAGGAGTGAAACATCATTCCTGTGGTTGGCCTTTTCACCACTCGACCTTCGACCCATGAATCGAGCAGTGCCCTCTCGGATTAATCCGTGGCGGTGCGATCATGGAGGTGATCCACCGGTGCAATATATCATTTCTTAATTAAATCCTTTAAGAATCCAGCACAACAAGGCATTCAACCCTAATAGTAGTTTCTAGGAAAACATTCATTTATCCCCATGGCAACTTGTCATCACAGACCCTTGCCATGCATTTAGCATAAATCACAAGCACTTGGAACAATCATCCAAACAACAAACTAACAACCAGTTGAATGTAAAAGTATTTAGGATGTTGTTTGATCAACCAACAAAAAAACCAATTGCATTCTTCCCAAACAATGCAAGAATAGTTGCGATAATATTTCCATCACATATCTGCTCTTTCCCTTGGGATCAAAGAGTGATTCTATGTAAAATTTACTTAACTCTTGTATGCACAAATTTTAATGTCATGATTATGCCATCCATAACCCTTGACCGATTCCTCCTTGTAATTGCTCTATCAACGAACAAGCCATATGCCTAACGTATCTCATATGAAAATCAAAACAAGCATCTATAAATTTGGAAATACATTACTTATGATCAGAAATGCAGCTGGATTGACAGTGATGCCTTTGCCCAAAGCTTCATTTTTGGTTGTGGGATTGCCATCTCCATGCAACATTTTTCGCAAGGAGGCCATAGTCTACAAGTAGATTCAAGAGATAAAGAAGGCGGAATAGATTCGAGATGGGAGAGTGTAAGAGAAGATGGTTAAGTCGAGGATCGAGATAGAGGGAATTGTGCAGCCTCTCGGGGTAACTCTTTTCTCTCTCTCCCTCTCTCTCACGCTCTCTCTCACAATCTCTTGGAGGGCATCCTTCTCTCTACCTCTCTCTCGCAGCCTCTCGGGGTCTTCTTATGCTCCTTCTTGTGCCTCCCCATGCCTCATGTTTATAGTGAATTAGAGAAGAGGCTTGTGGCTGAGAAGAGGAGCTCTATGTGGAGGGGGATCTTGGAAAAATCAATGATTTGATGCTTAGATTATAAATTTGATGGTTCCATTGGCTCTGAAAGGGGGGTAAAACCCCAAGTCACTTGATTAGAAATCTCTCACTTCACTCCTTCTTCTTTCTCTGTTCGAAGTGCCGTTTTCTGTTTGTAGACTGCGATTGCAGTGTACACGATTTCACAAATTCCTTTCTTTATTTTTTTCTTTTTATAAAATCTCCAAAAATAACTAAAACATCACTTTTCTTTTCTTTTAAATGACATCCAGTTCTAGAAATCTCCCTATCTTTTTAGGATAATATCTAAAATATACTAGTTTTGCCCAAAATCTAATATTTTTGGACCATCCAAACTATACACATTAATACTAGTGATTAATATAGCTCATAAGTCTTGTTCACATTGTAACTTTGGTGAAGGGTGGCTATGGTCCTTGTCAATCTGAGAAAAATATCGAATTTATGACTCTCAAAATTTTAACATATATTTTTAATTAAATAAAAATCCTTAATCATTAACGTTGGTTAGTTTTTTTTCTTTAGTTAGTCATTAGTTAGTAATCTTACTAACTTATTAATTGACTAACTAACTTTTATTGTATGGAAATATTACAACAACAACAACAACAACAACAATAATAATAATAATATAATGTAACATTATATATAATGATTAACTCTAATATATTAATAATTAATAATATATATTATATATATTATATATAATAATACAATATAGTAATAATTAAATATTATAATAATATATTTATATTATTGTAATATGTTAAAAGAGAAATTTAACTAGAACTTGATTGGGAGTTAACTTGATTACAAGAGAATACTCACAAGAGCGTAGCTTGATTACCTTCTTGTAGGCGAAGCCCCTTATTTATACTAGAATTGAGGAGGTTAAGGGAAAGCTTCTAGATCATGACATCATTAAGTGATGACATAAGTATTGTTAATGTGTCTTCAGGGACTTTCCAAAGAATTATCTAGAACCTTTGTTAGAATCGTCTTATACTTTCTCTAATCTTCTAGAATGTTTTAGAATGTTTTGGAATCTTCTAGAAACTTCATAGAACTCGTTTGTATCAACTTGCATACAAACCAAGGGTTATCCTTATTTCAACATCCATTACACAAGCTTTAATAATGAGTTTTAGTTTTTAAACCGATGTTTAGTGAGGTTGATAGAGCCATATATACAAAAAATTTTAAGTTTTTGCTAGATAATCTCATATGGTCCTCAGTTTCATAAAAATCCCAACAAACTCATATGCTAGGAGTATGCTAGCTAAACAATTCCACATATATACTTGATTTCATGGTAAATTATGAGAGTATATACATAAAGAAAATGATAACTATTGGAAAAAAATACACTCATATGGAGATTACAATTCTTCTTCTAAACTGAGGCTCTAATGTTCTTAATGAGAAAAGGGATGAGAATTAAAAGTTGAAGAATAATTGAGAAAAAATAAAATGAAGTTTAAATCCCTTAGCAAATAATTGGGGTTTAGTTAGAAGACTTAATGGGAAAAATAATTCACAATGAAGAGATTTTTATGATTATGAAGGCTATCAAAATTCAATGTTTTTTTTGCCAATTGACATCTCTTTGTAACAAATAATGAACTAAAATTACACATGCACACATATACATTCACACAAAGTTAATTTAGTTAGGTGTAAATATTACAACAAATCAACCGATAATTAAAAGAATGAGGCTCTTGAAATTTTGCATAAAGGGATCACAAATGTTTTAACAGCATGCAAATCAATTTGTAGAAGATGAATATGCAAATAGAGAGAGGTGGTGGTGGTGGTGGTGGTGGTGATGGTGGTGGAGGTGGTATTGGTAGCAATAAGGGTAGAAGTGGTAGTGGTGGTGTTGTTGCAAGTGTTGGTGGTGTTTGTTATTGTTGCATCAATGGGTGAAACAAGTGTACTATGTGGAATAAAAACAAGGGGCTGCCAAAGAAAATTCCTTGAAAAGCTCTCTCCTTTCTCTTCCTCCATAGATAACGTTGCAAGCACTAGAGGCATGGACCTACAAAAACTCTTTGTTTCTTCTCAAGGGTTTTCTAAATACCTTTTACCATAATCAATATATTTGTTGGTTTGTATTTAGAAACTATTTATATTTAGCTTTGAAATAGAAAGTAGAGTAGCATTTACACTTGGGCATAAGAAAATAAGGTTGAAATTTTGGCACTAAATAAAGAAAGGCATAGTGGGATATGGTAGAAAATAGGGCACTATGGAGGAACATCTAAATATTAAAAATCACATCAAATATAATACAAAGCTCTCTCTCTCTCTCTCTCTCTCTCTCTCTCCAATGTTAGAAAGCATAGTACATGAGGTAGTTGTAACAAGCGGGATACATAGAAACTAGGGGTTAGACACCCAGTCACACTGACTAGGATATATAAGGTGTAAGAATCCCAGATTAGGCAACCATTTATTATCAAGAACATACTCTTCACCTTCATGTTCAACTCCCATGGCTTCCTCCTTCTTCCTCCCCTCTTTTCTGTCTTTCTCTCTCCTCTTCTAGTCTTCATTTCCCTTCTTCTTGCTCTCTTTCTCTCTCTTTAGTTCTTTCTCCTCTCTCTTCTCAGCTTCATTCATTACAAGTGGTATCAGAGCATCAGGCTTTGGTCCTTTTCTTCTTTCCCCTTTCTCCCTTTTTAAATCCCAAAAACCCTAGTTACTCAGGTTACAGGTACATGTACAGCAAGAAGGAATACAATTAGTCTTGGCTTTATGAAGTAAGTAGAAGCTATGGCTGGAGACTCAGATACATTTGGAGGTAAAATGACTAAACTAGTAAGTCATCACTCCTTTTCATGCAAATTTTAAGGGTTCCACGTCAAGTTTGGAGTCTCAAGGGTTAGAGGAGGACAAAAACTGAGCTACTTTTTGTTTTAGCCCCTTTCTCTCTCCTCCTAGATAAACTACCGTAGTCACATAGTAGAGAAGAATGCTTCCTTTTCCCTAGAGCAGCCATGGAAGTGCCCAACTGAAGCCCGAGAAGTCCTCCACTTTTCCTTGACCAAGGGCAATACCCTTGTGAAGGGTTATTGCCAGGGAAAGAGCCCAAGGAACAACTTACAAATTTTGATGCATTTTGCACTATTGTTCCCTACTTTGCCTACCCTCCCCTAGCTCTCAAATGCCTCCCCCATGGCATTGACAACACCCCTGCTCCTCTTTGACCAGGTCTGGACCTCCTTGCTCAGCATTTGAACTCCTGCCCCTGGCAAAGCTCAGTTTGTTGTTGTACCCTATCATGAACAGCCATTGAAGCTCAACCCCAGCCCTCAATTCATCCCACAACATTTGGAAGCTCAGCTTCATGAGATCTTTCAACCCTTTTTGCTTTTCCTTACTCAAATTGAAGACATGGAGCTCAGCATGCATGGGATTCTTGGGGCAGCCATGAAAGCTCCATTCAAAGCTTTCCATCTTTGATGTTTAAGCTTGGGAACAAGCATGGGAGCCCTCATCATCAATGGAAGCATTTGAATGCTTAAAGTCTTCATCCATGGGAATGCTCCAACCAACCAGGCTTGCTTAATGGAGCAAATGGGCATCATGATGGGCCATCCTCCCCAAATACTGAAGAGATATGTCAATCTAATCTTAATCTCTCATATTTATCTAGTTGACGTGCTTAATCATTTTGTTGGAGAGATTAAAAATTGCATAGGCTTTATTAGTTCAATCCCTCTTTATATGCACGAGTCTACTGAAAGTAAATATCCCGTTTGCCTTCTAATGCATCATACCTAATCCTAAATCATTTGTAATTTCTGACCTTAATCCCTCTTTTATCTTGTGCGCCTTGGATAAATCTCAAAGAGAATCATAGACTTGTGTAAATGGGTAAGTAGGAGCCAGTGAGTCATTGGACTGCCAGAGAAATCCCTATCCAAGCTCTTGTTCATCCTTGCATCTCATGAAATGGCCCAATATTTCCTTTCCAATGCATCTCATGCTGATTTCTTAATAAAAGTTTTTTCCATGTATACTCCAGCTAAGGAAAAAGACCGATGCTAGGTGAGGTGGTAAGACAAAAGAGAGGTAACCCTCCCTTACCACTTAAGACCCTGAAGGGGTGCACAACCCAAACTGGGGGGAACTTTGCACACCTTCCGGTGGTGATCTAGAGCCCGATACTTGTATGCAAGTGTAGATACTCTCCCATGATCACCACCTCTCCTGATGCAATGATCCCTCTTTGACACCCTTTCAGTGCTAATGGCACCCATGTATGACACTTGAAGTGCATGTAGTTAGAAGAGATGTATGACAGTAAACTTCACTAGACATTGATGAGACAAAGTAGATGGATATGCAATGATGCTTGGTATAGTGATCAGTATGCTCAAGATGCTATTCATGTTGTTGGTCAGGCCTCTCAGAAAATGACTCATTCATATAGTGCTTTTGCCCTAAGGGACATACAATGTTTTTTATCACAACCAAGTAGGATAGTCATAAAGATCCTATTACAAAAAAATTTATATTGCGCCTAAGAGTAAACCCTATAGCTCATCTCAAAGATGGATTCTTCCTCTCTAGTTTGAATAAAAAATCTCCCCAATCAGAGCTAAGGTTTGAAAGTTATGCCCATTTTTGTGCACTAGGGTCATTGTGGACAAGGTACAGACCACTCCAAGACATACACAGAAATCCCATTGCAGAATACTCTAATAATTTTCTATCACAAAGATTTACAGCTCATCTCAAAAAGGGCTTTGTTCCCTCTGATCTGAATAAAAAATCTCACTAATCAGAGTTTCCTACCAAAAGTTGCACCCTGTTTACTGATAGCAAGCTCTGTGGATTGCATCCAGATGGCTAGCGAAAAAGGTAAAAGTAAGGCCCATGAAGAACTCAAGAGGGAGATTAGAGACTCCATGACCTCCGTGAATGATGAACCAAGATCGGCACAAGATTACCATAGTGATATGCAAGAGGAAATGCCCGATATGGATCCCTACAACTTGCTCAACCACACCCTATGTCAGCATGAGCTTCGTCACATGGAACAACTTAATGACATGGTCACCAACCACCACCAAATGATGTCCAAGTTTGATGAAGAAATTGAGAAAATGGCCCTATCAAACTTGAGAACTCAACAAACCTTGGAGCAACTCAACATTCTTGTTTCTCAGCTAGCTACAGCTTTATCCCAAGAAAAGGCAAATGACTCTAAGTGTGAATCTAGATGTCCATCACCTCAGGAGCCATTGCATGGTCCACAAGGCATACTTGGTGTAAAGGGAATCCCCCCTTACATGTATGAGATTTCTGCATCCTCTCACATGCATGATGAGCCCCTAGTTAGCTCCCCCATCAACCATGTAGCCAACACCCTACTGAGGCTCTCTCCAAACCTTGGTCCGAAGCTCCCCCACTCTCCCTAGGAGCCCCCATGTAACCTATATGAATCAGCCCCATCATGGATAGTATGGTATTGATGGCCAGCATGGCTATAATGGACAACATGGGATAAATGCACCGCATGGTATGTATGGGCAACAAGGTATGTATGGACATCATAGGATGTATGAACAACAAGGGTTTCATGGAAAGCAAGGCTCTCATGATCTACGTGACAAGATTATCCTCACTAAGTACAATAAGCAATCTCCCTCACCATTAGACTTGGAGGAATGGACATCCAAGTGGGAGTCCTACTTCAATATCCACCGCCACACTGATGATCTGAAAATTATCTTTGCTTCTCTCCACTTGACAGGATTTTCCCACACATGGTGGTGTTGAGATATCGAGCTCCACTCGTGATATGCCAGGGTGACTGTTGTGCATTTATGTCACCTACTTGTCAGTTGTTGCAGATGTGGTTGGTACACCGCCCATGAATAATAGCTAGATGACAGCTATCCTTATTTACTCTAGTTCGTGGCTCAGTTAGTATGCCACCTTAGTTAATTGAGTTTGGTTTGAGACCCATATTGTTGAAGGAAAAAAGAGAGAGAGAGCGATCTCTTCGATTATTTGATAAAAAGCAATACTCACACTACATGAGGATAACCTAGTGTAAGTGTAACTAGACTGACTAACTCACTGACTAACTCTAGTCAGGTCACCGACTAGCTGAACCGACTTATTCAATATAGTCATATGCAGACAGCTGCACACTAGCTGTCACAGATGTCGGTCATACATAAAGACAGACTCACGGAAGAGCTTGACTTCTAACACTCCCCCTCAAGCTCAAGACAGCATCTGCACACCAAGTAGCTGTCTAAAACCACAAAACTTATCTTTACCTAGAGACTTGGTAAAGATATCTGCAACTTGCTCATCAGTCCTCACATGCATGAGATCAACCTTTCCTGCAAGGACCATCTCTCGAATGAAGTGGTAGTGTATCTCTATGTGTTTTGTCCTGGCATGGTAAACTGGATTCATGGCCAGGAGTACACTACTGAGATTGTCGCATAACAGTGTCACTGGAGCATCAACCTGTATATCCAAGTCAGCCATAAGCTTGAGCAGCCATGCAATCTCACATGCTGCCAATGCAGCTCCCCTGTAACTCAGCCTCAGTACTGGATAAAGCAATTGTAGGTTGCTTCTTGATGCTCTAGCTGATCATGCCACTACCAAAGCCAAAAGCATAGCCACTCGTAGACCGTCTGTCAAATGAGCATCTTGCCCAATCTGCATCTGTGTATCCAATCAATGTCAAGGGCTTATCTCTGACATAGAACAGCCCATAGTCTACAGTGGACTTAACATACCTCATGATGCGTCTAACTGCATCTAAGTGTGGCTTCCTCGGCTTCTGCATAAACTGGCTTATCAGCCCTACATCATAACTCAAGTCAGGCCTAGTGATGGTTAAGTAAATCAGACTGCCCACCATCTGCCTGTACATAGTCACATCTTCAACTTCAGCCCCAGTGTTCATGTCTAGCTTTACATTCTGATCCAGAGGTGTATCGAGTGGTTTGCATTCAGCCATGCCATACTTCACAAGCATTTCCATGGCGTAACACTTCTGCATCAGCCATAAACCATTTTCAGCTGGTACAACCTCAATACCCAAGAAATACTTCAGATCTCCTAGATCTTTCATGTCAAATTCAGATTTCAGCATCTTCATTGCCTGCTGAATTCCCATGTCATCATCTCCAGTAATTATCAGGTCATCAACATAAATGACCAGCACTACCAAACCAATGTCAGTCTTCTTTGTGAAAAGGCTGTGATCAGCCCTGCCAACAACAAATCCAAGGCTCTGCAAGTAGCTGTTGGCTGATCCTAGCATGCTAGGCTCTCGGAGCCTACTTCAGCCCATATAGTGCATTTTTCAGCCTGCACACATAATGCTGAAAATCAGGATGCTCATACCCTTCCGGCTGAACCATATATACATCCTCTGTTAAATCACCGTTGAGGAATGCATTCTTGACATCCATCTGCTGCAATTTCCAGCCTTTTGCAGCTGCCAAGGCAATTACTGTACGTATGGTTGCCATCTTTGCAACCGGGCTGAATGTCTCATCATAATCCAATCCATACTGTTGAGCATATCCTTTAGCAACCAGCCTGGCTTTGTATCTTTCCACACTGCCATCAGACTTACATTTGATTTTATAGACCCATTTGCAGCCAATGGTCTTTTTCCCATCAGGCAGTGGCATCAGATCCCAAGTCTGATTTTCAGCCAAGGCATTCATCTCTTCATCCATAGCATTGCACCAATTTTCATCCTTTACTGCTTTAGCATAAGTACCTGGTTCTTTGATCTCCATCACCTTTGTCATGTAAGCATAATGCTTTGCAGCATAACCAGTGTACGTAAACCTGTCAACAGGTCTCCTAATCCTCTCTGATCTCCTGAGCTGTGGCTCACTCTGAGCTTGCCTCTCATGAGGCGGCACATAACGGCTCTGCCTAGCACCTGGTGTCATAACAGACGGAATCCCCAATTCGCTGTCTAAGCTGTCACTGCTCGATGACTCATAGCCTGCTGTGAGTGGTCCTGTCACATCCTCAAAAACCTTTTCTTTTCCTTTTCCCTTGTCATTTCTCCCCCTCACTGACATATCCGTGTCAGTGAACATAGAATTACGGTTCCGTAAGCGTCCAGACCAAGGACTCACTGCAGAAGATGCATTTGTTGTTTGACCACTCATAGAAGTACTCTCTGTAGGAGTATTTTCAGTATGATTCATACTAGGTGAGCCATCAGCACTGCAACAGGATTCCCATACCACGATGCTAACTCATCAAAGACTACATCTCTGTTGATGAGTGTCTCATGCGTAGAAGGTACATAACACTTGTATGCTTTCTGTTCCTGTGCATATCCCAAAAACACACTCTTCACTGCCTTAGGATCCAATTTCTTCCTCTTCTCATCCGGTATATGCACATACGCAATGCATCCAAAGACTTTCAAGTGCCTGATATCAGGTCTATGACCATACAGTTTCTCATAAGGGGTGACTGCATGTATTCCTGCTGTAGGAGTGCGATTCAGCACATAAACTACAGTCACTACTGCTTCAGCCCAATAGGCATTAGGCAAACTCTTCTCATTTAGCATAGCACTTGCTGACTCCATTAAGACTTTGTTCTTCCATTCTGCAACATCGTTCTGCTGCGGTGTATAGCTACACGTGAGCTGCCTTCTGATCCCATACTTGGCAAGATATCTGTCAAATTCTTTGGATACATATTCACCTCCTCCATCTGATCTCAAACATGATATGTAGCAACCAAGTTCATTTTCAGCATGTTTTTTAAAGTCTCTAAAGACTTCAAACACCTCATCTTTATGCTTCAAAATGTACAGCCAAGTGTACCTACTGCTGAAATCATCAATAAATGAGACATAGTACCGTGCACCTCCAAAAGACGCATTATGCGACGGTCCCCAGACATCGGAGTGCACCAACTGCAAAGGCCTAGTGCTGTTTTGTACATGTCTCATGAAAGGAAATCGTGCCTGCTTCCCAAACTAACATGCAAGACACACATGCCCAAAGTCATTATACTTGAATTTTGGTAATCCAAGTACGACTGCCTTCTGTTGCATGGATTTCAGCTTTTGTACATTTACATGTCCTATTCTCTTGTGCTAGATCTCTACATCTCTGATGGCACTCTCATCATGAGCAAACATAGCTGCTTTAAGTTTAGGAATGGTTGCTTCCAAAGTAAACATCCTGCCATCCCTTCTGCCCTTGGCAATTAGCTTGCAGCCATTTCCATACTCCTCAATGAAACATCCATCCTTGTTAAACCTCACTTGCAGATTCTGTTCTGCCATTTGACCCACAGACAACAAATTCTTTGTTATGGTGGGTACATGTAAGACATCATGCATGCCTTTCTTCTTGCCATCATGCATCATCAATGGAACAATCCCTTTATGCTTTATGTCATGTTGGGTATCATCCCCAGTACATACATGACCATGTGTACCTGCAACCATCTCATCAAACCACTCTCCATGCGGAGTCATGTGGTTTGATGCACCAGAGTCAATGTACCACTTGTCATCTCTATTCTGCCTTGACGCAGTCTTGGACACATGCTGCATGGCAAAGAGTCTATCAACCTGATCATCTTGACCACCACTAGAGGATGCATAATTCCCATGCTGTGTCCCTTTTGTCTTCATGTCATTTTGCTTTTTGTAACATTCCTTCGCTATGTGCCCATACTTACCACAATAATGACAATCTTTGTCATTGTTGGACTGATCAGTAGACTGCCAAGATCCAGATCCACCTCCTCTTCCTCGAGATGATCTCCCCCTACCTCTAAAACCACCAGATCCTCGCTGGCTTTGTGTATTGACACCATGCCAATTTCCTTGCTGCTGCTGCTGTCCATAGGCATTACGAGTGTCACCACGACCTCGATATGAACCACGGCCTCTGCCTCCTCTGCCACGCTGGCTAGAGTATAACACAGTGTCTGTGCTCTGAGAGGCACTGGAACCTGTACTTAGACCAAGTTTGACCTCCTCATGTAGCAACAATGCAACCAGTTCTTCCCAGTCAGGGGGATCTGCTCTTACTGAGATGGACGTGTCAAATGCTTTGTATTCTTTCCCTAAACCATTCAATGCAACAGCAATCATATCATCTTCTGATACTCTTGAACCAATGGTGGCTAACTGATCAGGTATGGTCTTGATCTCCGTGGTATACACCTGGATGCTCCTACCATTTCTAGACATATTATTGAACTGCTGTTTCAACTGAATCTTCCGTGCATGTGTCATGGTTCCATAATTTCTCATCAGTATATCCCAAGCATCCTTTAGAGACTCACAACCAGTGATTTGAATAGCCATAGCATCTGATATACATAGTGAAAACCAGTGCAATACCTTACATGCTCTTTTAGTGCATAAGTCCCAATATCCTCTGCCAACCAGAAAATTTTTCATTCTGAATTTCCATAATGCAAAGTTTTTGTTGTCTAGCTTTTCTCCAACTATTTGCGTGATATTATCAGTCCCATGTGCATTAGCCATGATGCAACAGACTGTGTGTCAATTGCCTGACTCCCTGCAAGTCAATAAGTCACTTGACTGACTTCAGTCCTTGACTGTTTATGACAGTTTGCTGGTTATTGTCTGCTCAGATATGCAGTATTTCAGTCCAAAAACATTGGTACATGCTCCCCCTGACACTTGGCAATCACTAAGATATTTCACCCTGTGTGTATGGACTGTAATCAATGCAAGCCAGCATGTATTCAAACAAACTGTTTATGATCAGACATGCAATCTGTAAGCATAAAACTTGAGTGACCAGCAGCTTCTTCGTAGTCCAGAAATGAGTGTATATGATCCAAAAATGCACCTACAGCAGTCCAGATGTTGACCTCTACATACGAGGTTCCAAACAAGTCAATCTGACACTTTTTGCATGTAATGCAAGTACCAAAACATAGTAATCTGGCTACAGATCTCAATCAGCCCACCAAAGACATTCAATCACCGTGTATTTCAGTCCAAGAACTGCAAATACATTCCATCCATTCACTGCTTGATGACAAACTTAATACATGAGCATTCGGTTGATCAAAGACAACCCGTCTTCAAGGAGTCAACCCCATCCTGGGAGAGGCAAGTCAAGAGTTGCATCAACTGTTTGTAATCAGCCCCCACAGTCAATGAGCACAAATGACAGTTTCTATTCAGCTTCAATTAGTCCAGATTTGAGCATCCAATGCTCTCTGTACTTCACAAGTACTTTGCATTCATGAAGACCCTCCTAGCATTTGTGTGACCAAGTACGCATCTATAGGCTCTCAATCTTCAAAATGTAAACTGTCATAAGAGTAAAAACTGTTTTCAGCCAGTTAACTCTCTACAAGTCTGAGAGTTTAACTCTTCAAAGGCATTTCATTCCAGCCATGATGAATATAGGACATCCCATGAAGTTTGTGTATGCCAGTTCTACTATCAAATGATAAGAACTGTCTGCTGGTATATTACAGATCTGTCACAACCTTACATACAGTCCATGTCTGTATGCAGGCTGAACATGGAGCTGCTAATGCTGCCCATAGCATTGACGTATTGCATAATCTCAATAATCTTCAACTAACATGCCCTTGTGTATTGTCTTGAGGAGGCGCATTTTCCTGGAATCGTGTGGACTGTATGGTGAATATATCCACGTTTTTACTACTGCCTCAGGTATGGGAGATGCCAAGCACTCATCAGTGCTCACTCTTCTTTAGCCTACTAAGTGAAATGCCATCATTAATGTCAAGCATACAAGTGTATACTTCATCACGTTTACCAACAGGAACAGGAACAGGAATAGGCGCAGATTTTCAGACCAGGAGGCGCAGATTTTCAGGCAGTCCACGCTGATTTTCAGGCGCTGATTTCTTTAATACATATTCCACTATTTAATGCTTCCAATGCTGGTCATAAACTGCTACACAGCATGATTCAAATCAAGCTCTTCAATCCTCCCTTCAAGCCTTGATGACCTCCTGTCAGTTGTATGCATACAGACATTGATACATACCTTCCCTTTGACTATGGCTTCATTTGCAAGTGTCCAGCTTCTTCCTCATTCCTTACTTCCATCTCCTTTGCACTACAAGTTGTCATGCCCATTCTCCCACAGCCTCATGGATGAGGCTTTGATACCATGTTGAAGGAAAAAAGAGAGAGAGAGCGATCTCTTCGATTATTTGATAAAAAGCAATACTCACACTACATGAGGATAACGTAGTGTAAGTGTAACTAGACTGACTAACTCACTGACTAACTCTAGTCAGGTCACCGACTAGCTGAACCGACTTATTCAATATAGTCATATGCAGACAGCTGCACACTAGTTGTCACAGATGTTGGTCATACATAAAGATAGACTCATGGAAGAGCTTGACTTCTAACACATATATAGGGTTCTTCTATTTCTATGTACTTGAGTTCTTTTGGCTTACACAACTAAGAAGAGGAAAACTGTTTTCAGCCTCCACCTTTGTGTGTATTCCCCCATTGTGCAAGCAAGAAAGCTACAAGTGAGACTCCTTCCTTCTCTCCCACAATCTTAACATGGTATCAGAGCCTTGTTCATGGTAAGGAGCTCAAGAAAGCAAACCAAGTTCGCGGTGTTCTGGTAAGAGGACCAGTATTGCTTTCATTTTTCTGTTTTGGGAGCAAGTCTCTGCAGGTAGCACATCCGGAAAGTGCAAGAGTGCATTGTCTTAGATTGAGACGCCCTTCGTAGTGTAGCAAGAGGGCAGTATATGCTGCGGGAGAGGCCTTTAGCCCTTGGTTGCTCTATTTTTTTGATTTGAGGCCATTTTGGGGCTTGTTTTGGAGGCAGAAGTTTCCTGCACGCACTCAGGAAAAGGCCCTATTTTATGCTGTGCGGCCACTATTCTATAGGTCGGTGAAAAGTTAGTGTAGAAATTGTATCGTATGCATGTGCGCAGAGACATTGGGAGTTACAGAATCATCCTTGTTGCTTGTTGATGCAGAATCGTCACTAGGAAGTGACTGTGTGGTCAAATACCACTTTCTTCAGTTTTGTAGATTTGCCCTTGCGAGACTGAAGCTGTGTTCTTTGCAGTGACAAATTTTTTTGCAGTGTTCTGTAATGGCATCTGATTCTCTTTCACAGATTGTCACTGAAAAGCTTGACAAGAACAACTTCCAAGCATGGAAGTTTAGAATGACGAATTTCCTTATGGGAAAAGGATATTAGGAATTTGTTGTAGGAAATGAAGAAGAACCAGTTCTTCCTGATGTTCCCAATCAACAGCAAATGCAGGCATTTAAAGCATGGCATGAGAGAGCCAGGAAAGTTATGTACTGGCTGGCTATCAGCATTTCAGACTCTATGATTGTGCATATTCAAGATGCAAGTATGCCAAAGGAGGCATGGGATACTTTGTAAAAAATGTATAGCACAAATATGCAAGCCAAGAAAATGCAGCTTAAGCAAGAGTTGCACAATGTGCAAAGAGAAAGTATGAGCATCAATGACTACCACATGAAGGTGAAGAAGATTGCAGATGCACTTGCTTCCATTGGGTCGCCAGTGGAAGATGATGATTTAGTTTCTGTGACCTTGAATGGTCTAGGAAAGGATTATGCATAGTTTCGAATATCTATTTCCGTCCGTGAAAGATTTCCTGATTTTGAGGAGTTGATTGCTCTTCTTATTTCTGAGGAGTAGAGAAATGGTGGTGCATCTTCTTCAGGAGGAACTTCAAAAGAAGCTGTATTCTACTCAAATACTAGAAGAGGTAGAGGCAGAGGTAGAGGAGGCCGATCTGGAGGCCATGGTAGAAATCAGAATATGCAGCAAACTCAAGAAAACCAGTCCTATGGAGGAGGACGTGGTAACTCTAGAGGCAGGGGGAGCCAAAGAGGTCGTGGTGGATGGCAAAGAAGCCAAAATGCAAACAGCAATGCTGAATGCTACTACTATGGTAAAATGGGTCATATGGCTAAAGACTGCTATAAAAAGCAGAATGACATCATGAATGGAAAATTGCAACAAGGGAATTATGCATCTTCTAGTAGACAGGGTGATGACAGAAATGAGCATTTGTTTATGGTGCAGCACATGACCAATTTTATGACAAGTGTAGAAGAAAGAAATGATGTGTGGTATGTTGACTCAGGTGCATCAAACCACATGACAGGTCATGCAGAATGGATGCAGGATGCAAGGAAAATGAAAAAACCAAGATTTGTGGAGACTGGTGATGATACTGCACATCCTATTGTGCAGATTGGAAAAATTCCTTTGTCTATGCAGGATGGGAAAAAGAAATACATGTCGGATGTATTTCATGTCCTGAATATCACCAAGAACCTGGTTTTTGTTGGTGAAATGGTTGAGCAGGGCTTGCAGGTCAGATTTAATTCTCATGGATGCTTTGTTGAGGATATGAAAAATAAAGGTCGCTTGATAGCAAAAGGAAAGAAGAAGGGCAGAATGTTTACGTTGGATGCAGATATGCCTGAATTGAGTGCAGCAATGTTTGCACGTGGGACCAATGTAGTTGCAGATATTGATATTTGGCATAAACGCATTGGTCATGTTAATGTACAATGACTTAAATCAATGCAAGCCCAAAATATTGTTGCAGGATTGCCTAAATTCAAGGTTGCAGAAATACATAAGGTATGTGAAGCCCGTCAATTTGGAAAACAGGCAAGAAACGATTTCCTAGACATGTTCAAGAGAGTAAGAAGCCATTGGAATTAATCCACTCTGATGTGTGGACTACTAAAGCTGCATCTCTTGGAGGCTGTCATTATTTTGTCACTTTTATTGATGACTATAGCAGAAAAGTTTGGGTGTATTTTATGAAAAAGAAAAGTGAAGTTTTTGGGCATTTCAAAACTCTTAAAGCTATGGTTGAAAAAGAAACAGGCCTGCAAATAAAATGCCTAAGGTCAGATGGAGGGGGAGAGTACCTCTCAAATGAGTTTGCAAGGTTCCTGCAGGAGCATGGCATAAAGCAGCAATATTCATGTAGTCATAACCCACAACAAAATGGAATTGCAGAAAGAAAAAACAGGCATATTGGAGAGGTATCTCGTGCTATGCTCAATGAAAAAGACTTGCCAGATTTTTACTGGGCTGAAGCAGTTGCTACAACAGTCTACATAATGAACATGACTTCCACTGCAACAATACATGGAATGACTCCAGAGGGGAGGTATACTGGTAGGAAACCAGATATTTCTCATTTGAAGATTTTTGGTTGCATTGCCTATGTTCATGTGCCAGATGAGCTGAGATCCAAGTTGGATCCAAAAGCTGAGAAGTGCATCTTTATTGGTTACTCTCTGCAGAGCAGAAAGGGTATAGATGCTATAACCCTTCTACTCATAAGTTTACAGTGAGCAGAGATGTTGTTTTTGATGAGATGAGTAGCTGGTATAAACCAATAAATGTGATTGATGATGTAGATGCAGAAAATGGTAATGCTGTACAGAATTCACAGCAACAGTCACAAAATATTAGTGGACCTAGAGTGTCCTCTAGCAGTGGTTCACATTCTTTGCCATGGACATGCAGATTGAGATCAGGAGAATCTCCTTAAAACAATGCAGATAGTGGTATGCATGTTTCACGAAAAGGAAAAGAGAAGGTAGATCAGCCCATGTTTGATGTGAATACAGGTCACTCTTATATGGATGGTGAATTTAGTGGCTCAGAACAGAGCATTGATGATGAGTTGGGTATTCCTTCTATTGTTACACCTAGAGTAAGGAAGACCAGGGATGTTTTGAGAGCACCTGGGAGTGAACCTACTTTGCGCAGGTCTACCAGAGCTAGGTATCCTGTGGACAGGCTGAAATATGATGGATTTACAGCCATTCACTATGCCTATATGGTCAAAGTGATACAGGAACCAGAACCCACTTCTTTTGAGCAAGCCATGGGAAAAGAAAAATGGGAGAAAGCCATGGATGAAGAAATGGATGCCTTGGAAGCAAATGCTACATGGGAATTGGTACCTTTGCCTAAAGGTAAGAATGCAATTGGTTGTAAGTGGGTTTATAAGGTGAAGCACAATGCAGATGGTTTTGTGAATAGATACAAGGCAACATTAGTAGTCAAGGGGTATGCACAAACATATGGCATTGATTATGAAGAAACATTCAGTCCGGTTGCAAGGATGGCAACCGTAAGAGCAGTCATTGCTATGGCTGCATCAAAGGAATGGTCTTTACATCAGATGGATATAAAGAATGCCTTCTTGCATGGTGATTTGCAAGAAGAGGTATATATGGAGTAGCCACCAGGTTATGTGCATGCTGTTCATCCTGAGTGTGTTTGCAGGTTGAAGAAAGCCTTGTATGGCTTGAAGCAAGCACCTAGAGTATGGTCTGACAAGATAGGACAGTATCTTGTCACTATTGGCTTTCAGATTTCCAAGGCAGATTTCTCACTTTATGTGAGAAAAACAGAGAAAGGTGACAGTGATGAAGATATCCTTCATGTGAAAATGCTATTGAAGCAGAAGTTTGAGATGAAGGATTTGGGAGAGCTGTGTTATTTCTTGGGCATTGAGGTGATTAGATCACCAAGTGGGATACGGCTCTTGCAGAGGCAGTATGGATTGGACATGCTGTCCAAATATGGGATGACACGCTGTAAGCCTATTTCAATTCCTTTGGAGCAGAATGTGAAGCTGAGCACAGATGCAGGTGAGCTTCTGGAAGACCCTACTATGTACAGACACATAGTAGGAAGTTTGATTTATATGACTATTACCAGGCCAGATTTGAGCTATGCTGTTGGATTGGTAAGTCAGTTTATGCAAGCTCCAAGGAAACCGCATTTGGATGCGGCTAGACGCATACTCAGGTATGTGAAGTCCACATTGCAGTATGGACTACTTTATGAGACTGGGGTTCAGATACAGTTGCATGGATACACTGATGCTGATTGGGCTGGTAGTATTTCTGATAGACGATCTACCAGTGGATATGTGTTCTCTTTTGGGAGTGCTGCAGTCACTTGGAGCAGCAAGAAACAGCCTACAGTTGCCTTGTTGAGCACAGAGGCTGAGTACAGGGGCGCAGCAATGGCTGCATGTGAGATAGCTTGGTTGCATAAGCTACTTTATGATATGCATCAGCCTACAGATGGGCCAGTTGTCATTTATTGTGACAACATGAGTAGTATACACTTGGTAGATAACCCAGTCTATCATGTTAGAACAAAGAACATTGAGGTGCATTATCACTATGTGCAGGAGAGGGTTTTACTAGGTCTTATTGATCTAGTTTATGTCAGCACAGAGGATCAGGTAGCTGACATATTTACGAAGGCATTGGGTGTAGAGAAGCTGCATAGGTTCAGAGACCTGCTTGGTGTGCAGGAATTGGGATTGAGCTGAAGGGGGAGTGTTGAGATATCGAGCTCCACTCGTGATATGCCAGGGTGACTGTTGTGCATTTATGTCACCGACTTGTCAGTGTTGCAGATGCGGTTGGTACACCGCCCATGAATAATAGCTAGATGACAGCTATCCTTATCTACTCTAATTCGTGGCTCAGTTAGTATGCCACCTTAGTTAGTTGAGTTTGGTTTAAGACCCATATATAGGGTTCTTCTATTTCTATGTACTTGAATTCTTTTGGCTTACACAACTAAGAAGAGGAAAACTATTTTTAGCCTCCACCTTTGTGTGTATTCCCTTGCATGGCTTACCACAAGTCATAGTATGCAATCGATATGCTATGTTTGTGAGTGTCTTTTGGCAGACAGTTTTCACATCTATGGGTACCAAGCTTGCCCCATTCACTACATACCACTCTCAGACTGATGGCCAAATTAAAAAAGTAAACAAATGGCTTGAGATATATTTGTAGCGCTTTTGCCATGATGTACGCACAATTGGGATATGTGGATCCACTTGGCTAAGTTTGCCTATAACAACTCCACCCACTCTAGCATTGGAGTTTCTCCTTTTGAGGCCTTACACAGGTATAGTCTCCCTCTCAACGATAATCTCATTTAATGATAAGATCAATCCTTAGAGTCAGACCGAGTTAATTACATGCAAGCCCTACTTCAACAATACAAAGTAAATCTTCAAAAGGCACAAACTCACCTGAAAGTCTATGCTGATGAGAAAAGAAGATAGTTGGAATTCTAGGAAGGGGAATTGGTCCTCTTGAAAGTTCCTAAGTCCCGCTACTCCACTCTCAAAGAGGGCAATAGTAACAAGCTAGCCCACAGCTTCTATGGCCCAAACCAGATCTTAAAGAGAGTTAGTGACTTGGCCTACTGATTAGAGCTTCCCCCCACTACCAAAATCCACAATGTGTTTCATGTCAGCCAGCTGAAACCCTTCATAGGCACCTCAATGGACTATGTGGAAGAACTTCCCTCCATAGATGAAGAAGGTATCATTTAGTATATCCTTGAGGCAATCATCGTGCAATGAGATAAGTAGTTAAGGTCTCTATCCATCAAGGAATATCTCATTAAATGGCAAGGCCTACCCCTAGAACAAGCCTCATGGCACCCAACCACCATTAACAATGAATTTCCTCACCTCCTAAAGGCCCAATGGACTGAATACTACTAGCTAGTTATGCCCCCGTTTGACCATCCCCTGTGTGCAGAGACTGTACACTGTTTTAGAATAGTTTTGTACTTTCTCGAATCTTAGGAATGTGCATCCTACTTAGGTTGAAAGTACTTTTCTAAGCTTTATTTTGACATGTGGTACGCCCCATTTGGAGTAGCCTATTGAAAGTTATGTCAATTTTACCTCAATAGGCATGTCATGGACATCATGTTGTCCCTAGTCTTTAGTCACCAATTTTCATTGTAATGTGGCTCAGAGTAGTACTCTTTACCCTACTCCCTAAACCTACCCATCACTCCCCTCCAGTTCTCTTCATTTTTTAGGGCAAAAACCTTTCGGGTGGGGATGGATTGTAACAAGAAAGATACATAGAAACTAGGGGTTAGACACCTAGTCACACTAACCAATGTATATAAGGTGTAAAAGTCCCAGATTAGGGTAATCAATTATTATCAAGAACATACTCTTCACCTTCATATTCAGCTCCCATGGCTTCCTCCTTCTTCCTCCCCTCTTTTTTGTCTTTCTCTCTCCTCTTCTAGTCTTTCTTTCCCTTCTTCTTGCTCTCTTTCCCTCTCTTTAGTTATTTCTCCTCTCTCCTCTCAGCTTCATTCATTACAGTAGTGCTAAAGACACATGCAATGTATGACAAAGTGTTATATCCCACAAGCAAAGGGATAGGAGTGTATCCTGGCTACAAAGCTATAAAAGAATGTACTAGACTCAAATATAAAAAAAGAAAGTCTCTTTCATGTCATCATGATTATCTACTTGTTCTTCTTTCATCTATAGTTCATTCTCATCTTCTTGCTCAAACCATGTTTTGTAACATGGTATTAAAGTCTCATCCTTGAGACTTGTAAGAGGCATCCATAGCTAGATAAAAGTTGAATTAGTTCAAAATAAGGAAGAAGGTGCTACCCTAGGAAGCTCAAGGCCTGATTTGAAGACTTGAGAGAGCACCAAGTGCATTAGAGGCATGGAGGAGATTCTTGTAACATGCCTAACTGAGGAGACCTAAATGGCATGATTTTAGTGGCCCATCAGGAGATAATCCTAACTGATGCCACTTGGTACTCCTTAGAATAACATGGGGTTTTTCATCTAGTTTTTCTTGAATCCACTTCACAATAGAAGGTTTTGGCCATACACATAAGGATTGAGATGAACCTGGGTTCCTAGAGTAGACTAAGATTGCCTATGGTTTTACCTACCATTAGCTACGAGGCACCACATTTTGCAAGTTAACTTGAATTGAAGCATATCAATGCCGCACTTGGTTGATAGTGAGGAGAAACAGGAGGGAGAAATGCATGTCAACCCCTCTACCCATAGGGTATAGTCTCAACTCCGGTGTCATGGTGCTAGGCATCAACTTGTATACAATCCCAGAGGAATGCCAAACATCGTGTTTCTAGTATGTGTCCATTAACATCTATTGTGTGTGATTTTTTTCTTATGTATATGTGAACTTGAAGATTAGATCTTTTCCTTTCCACACAATGTGGTTGAGTTATTTTCCATTCTTCTTTTATTTTTAATTGTTTCCAATGTGTATATATCCACTGAGTTGATTCAAACTATCCATAGTACATAAAATCCACTTGTGTATTTGCCATGTATGAGAAACAACCATTTGCAAATGTTTGAATGTGTATGTACCAAAAAAATATGAAAAAGGCAATGATTAAAACATGAGATAGTGAGAAAAATTGAAGAAATATGAAGAAAGTGAGTCTTTGTTAAGTACATTTGAGAAGAAGAGTGTAAACTAGCCTCTTTACACTTCAAAATATCTAGAACACTGTAGACTCTGAAAACTCTAAAATATAAACCAACTTCACTTGAACTAGTTCAAAAGGGTAAGAGTGTGAACACTCTAACATCAACCTAATGATTGGCAAATACCAAGAACAAGCTTCTACGGATTAAAGAAAGATTACTTTTGATATCTGAAGGCATTGATTATTCCTACAATAACTGCCACTACCTATCAAAATATTTAAATATAAATCATGGAAACAAAAGCATTATGTGGACTGCGACAGAGTAAATAGATCAGCAAAATGATTGAAGTTATACTTTTTTATAAGAATCAATGTAGCCTAAAAGCTCCACCTAAAATTCCTTATGATAGCATTATGGAAGTTTTGAGGTCTCAAAAATACCTTGTAACTGATCCTAGAGAGAGAAAAGCTTTTAGAAAATAAAATTATTTTTTAGATTTTTAAAATTTTTTATATTTTGGTAAGTAAATATATAAAAAATGGTCAATAAGTCATTGTCATAATATTCTCATGGTCACATCAAGTCTAGAAATCTAGTCTACCATAAAGGTGACAAAGGTTGTCATAATGAAGATCTTAGTCATCCTCATTAAAGTGAACTAATATTCAATTCGAATCTCATTTGACGTTTGATTACTTTTCTCCATTCTCACTCTCTTCTTCTTTCCTCTCCTTACTAGTTTCTTCTTTATTTTTCTTTTTATTTCTAATTCACATAGTTTTTCAATCCAATCTTCTAATCACATCCTTAACTATGGATCAACCATCCAACAATCTCTATAGCTCTAGTAAAAGACCTCTCTATCATCTTCATATTGAGTTGAATAATGAGTATGAACCAATAAGGAAGAGAATGAAACCCATTACTATTACAGAGTCTACAAAACATATACTCTGAAGGAAAGAAGAATCTTGATATTTGGTTAGATGGCAAGCTATATCCCAAAGATCCTAGCAAAAATAGGACTTTGTCTTTCTATAATAGCTCCTCATTGATAAGGTTCATTCGTGATGGTTATAATGGATTTCTAGGTTATATACTTAAATTGGTTGCAGAAAAGGATATCCTTAGATTGGAGAAATATCTTTTATCAAAACATAATAGCGAGTTATTGAAGATGCTAGAGGACTATCAATAGAGGATTTATTCGTTGGAGAAATGCATCAAATCTTGCCAATGAAAGCAAGCTATTTTGGGCCTTTGAAATCGACAAAGGGCTCTTAGAAATATTAAGTCTCAAATGAGGAGGAGGTGGTTGTAGTAAAAGAATCCTAGCAACAATGTATATTTTTTTTCACTTTTGAAATATTAAATATGGCTTTGTTTATACTTAATTGCATTGATTTGTGATGTTAATTTTGTTTAGGTCTCTTTCTCAACTGAATGCAAGTGAAATATATTCTTTAAAAGCATCTTAGTTTTATTATCATTTTCTTCCTTCAATAGTTTCAAAAGATATTTTGGAAAATAAGAATTGTAAAAAGGCGAAGAAATAATGCTTGAAGTCATTTATAAATGATCATTCTTTGGATACTGAGTTAGTGCATAAGATACTAGATAGTATTCGTATTAGTCAAGATGCTTATATGTAACTTTTTCAACTTTTACAATCAAATATGAAACAAGGACAAGTACATAATTGCATACTTCCAATGCTATCTATGGTTAGAACTATCAAACAAAGAGTGAATAGCAAAGTGATGGACATTTTGGGTGAGCCTTTTCATATCAAGGCTAGCTTCAAGGGCAAGAAAAATGAAGTTGTATTCAATAAATTTAACAATATTTTCCTTGACTTTCTCACCCTACAATGTTCAATGATAAAATTCTATGACTTGTCACTAGAAGGAGGCACAAGAAGTGGCTAGATTTGTAGTTAAACTTGATAAAAGTGAGAGTTTGAAATGCACAAAACTAGAGAGGATCTCTATTACCTTGATGAATAGAACACTTTCATCAGGTCATTACAATCACTCAATGTCATTTAGTATTCAATCTAAACACAACATCTAGTGGAGGGAGTATTCGAAGTAGATACAAAGGATTTTGATATATTGTATTGGGTTTTTCATCAAACACCAATACCTGATATTATTAAGAGATAACATGCAAGATAAGAGCTATTTATTAAAGGATTTGAGAACTAAAAGGTTGAGTGACACATATCTAGTGACTTAAAGACATTCACATATATGTACAATGTATCAAAGGGAGCCAACTATAGATCTCCTTGCCTATATTCCATGTCTCCAACCATAGAGTTGAACTCAAGCAGTTGGAATAGCGCTCCTTCTAGGCACAACAAGGATGCACCATTTAAGCCAAAACCTAGATATTCCTTTAGTAAATTCCCATATATGTACACTTCATACACTTTGGTTGATAATTCACTTTGGTTGATAATTGAAAGGCTTGTTCATCTTTATATAGGGTTTGCATGGAAGCTCAAGCTATTATCAACTAAAACAGATGCTATAACAAAGATTGAAAGAGTCTTATCTACAATTAGTTTTCTTAGTGGTAATGTTGTTATTGAAACAGATCCAAAATTCTAAGGATGGCAATTGTGTCCCCAAAAAACTATCTATTGGTGGAGTGAAGACTAGAAGGTTCCTAGGCTTTCATGGGTTGCTTGGTAAGATAAACTCTAGGAATGGTGGCCCAACTATTAAATACAATTAATGGAAGTCCCTACATAATGCAGCTAAGGATTGAATGAAATGATGATGATCTCAAAGACTTCAAAAACCAATTGAACCTTTTTGAAAAGGCAATGACAGACACTTGGGATTATCAACACTTCACTAACTATATGGTAAGAAGTTTGCATATGTATGCCCCCTTATTGTTTGATTCATATAAGGTTTTTTTATTAACTTTTTTTATTTGTTAACTATGCAACATATTTTATACAACCATGCTCCATATTTTATCAAGAAATATGTATCTCTATCTATCTAGTTAACCCAAGGTATGGAAAAATCACATTATTAAGCAAAAACAAAATACTTTAGACACACAAGACATGGAGGTGAAAGATGTCTTCTAATGGTTCTATAGAAAAAATTGGCACAAATTCAAGCTCAAAGACACAACTACATCAATATGTAATATATAATCTTTGGTAAGGACTATACAAAGTGTCACCCAAAGAAGAAAAGAGGGATATTTAAACTCTTATACAAAGCAAATATTTTTAGAATGGTTACAAACTAGACAAAGAGATGGAAAAGGATGGGTTTCAATAAACCCTTGATATCTTTTAGTCTGACTATGTTGCAAAAGAGTCTCTAGTTTCAAGCAACTCACTAGGCCTCTAGAGGAATCTTTTGTTTCATCCCACTCAATAAGACCTCTATATTTCAAGAACTCTTGTTTCCTATAGCTTGAAAGGAGCTTCAAATTCTTGGCATCTCCTACATGGGGGAGGGCAAATAAGACCCAAGGACTCCAAAATATCTTGCTCTAGATCTGCTATATCCAGGCATGAAGCCAAAAACTCTCACAGCTTCTTCCTTCTTCACCAAAATTATCTTATCTAATCCTCTATTGAAAACTTGGGATCCAATCACCTTGGAGATAGCTTTCAAAGCCATCATTGGTAGGCTTAGAGAGCTTGACAACATGCTATGATAAATTGCAACTATTGGATTATTTAAGCTTCCAATATAATGACCAAGGCCTTGACTTTTTCCAAGCTTCAATGGCCTTAAGTCCTTGACTCTTCTAAGAAATTTGTTTAGATCTTCAATTTCTATATGCACAATAAATTACAATAGTGTAAGATGTCAATAGATAAATATCCTACAATATTTGTCTATAATACATAACAAACTATGATATAAACCTCGATAGATATCTTAAAATTATTTTTCATACCTTAGGATTTTCATCTTCTTCAAGAAGACTATCATCATAAAGATTTATTGAAATTTTTGGTTTCTTCTATGGTGGAGACTTCACTTTCTCTTCATATCCCATGTCATCAATACCAAGTCTCTACTAAACTGGTGTCGTGCTGCTACGTGCACACCATGTAAAAAAATCTAGAGTGTGGCTTCCTTTTAGATTTAGAGAGCCAATGCCACTTTAGGCATTAGTATTAGTGTCCATGGTTCAAAATATTAGTTTTTTTTGGATAAGTTTTTAGTTAATTTTTGATATTCTAGATATTATCTCTTGTAAAAATCCATAAAACTATAGATAACTTCTAGATTAGGAGGACATGTAAAAGAAAGCATGTAGCTTTCAGTCAAATTGAGAGGATGTTGTGTAAAAAAAAGAGATTAGCAAAATCACGTGACGTGCGATCGTTGTTTTCAGGTAGTGAACAACACTCCAAAAGTGGGAGATGAAGAAGGAGTGGTCCAGCAAGATTCTGGCTAGGTGTCCTGGTATTTAACCCCCCTTTTGGAGCCATTGGAAGCATCAGATGGGCGATCTGAGCAGCATAGAGGAAGGCATTATTTTGTACATGTTTTTGTCTATTAGAGTTATATTTTCTCATAATACTAAAAGAAACAGACAGGCTTCATCTCTGTTAGTATTCTTCTATATTTTCTAATTCTTTTTGGGAGTATTCTTCTACATCTTCAATCTCTTCAAACCCCTTCTCTTCCGTCTACTCCTCTCCTTGAATCTACCTACACCTTGCTGTCTCTTATCTTCAAGAACTTGGCTTGAAACCTTCAACCCTTCTCTTATCTCTACCATCTCCAAAGTCTAAGCTCTTGAACCCCCGTACATTCGTCTCTTGCCAAACCTCTATGGTGACCTTCAACCTACACACTGGGACATTGGTGAACCCGACGTGAAGGTCGGTGTAAGAGAACTCCAAGATGGGGGATTCTTCAGGAGATACTCTACAACAATTGGTGCGCATACTGCAGCAGACTCAGCAACAACAAATCCAAATGTTACAACAACAACAACAACAAAGGCAAGACAAAGAGAAGATTGATTCCACAGCTATCAAGGCCCTAGAGGAAGTTGGGCGTGAATTAAAAAATTTAATGGTCAAAATGTCTCTGTTTTTATTCACTTATATGTTGAAAAAATTCTCTTCTTTGGTGTACCACAACATGCATGGAGCCATTATTTTGCTAGACTAGCCAAGCATGGTCTTCAAGAAAGAATCCATGGTCTTTTTCAACAAGATGTGGATTGGGCTGCATTATTCAAAAAAGCCCTACATGAAGAATTCTTCTTAGAAGACTCTGGCCTAATGACGTAGAAAAGTTTCACTGAATGGGTTGAAAAACCCAACAAAGGTTTAGCTACAATAGCTCTATACCATGATTTTGAAAGTAAATTTGGACAACTTGATGCTGAAGATCAACAAAGTGTGGAAGGTCAGAAGATTGAATTATTCCTTAAGGCTACAGATCCCGTTCTATAAGAGAAGCTTGTTGATTGCCTAGAAGATGCTACCTCTGAATCAGGAGTCAAGACTGCATGGACAGATATTATTGATGCAGTTAACATGATTGCTTGAAGATGCTACCTCTGAATCAGGAGTCAAGACTGCATGGACAGATGTTACTGATGCAGTTAACATGATTGCTCTCGAAGAGAGCAGATGCTACCTCTGAATCAGGAGTCAAGACTGCATGGACAGATATTACTGATGCAGTTAACATGATTTCTCAAAGAGAGCGGATGTGACTAAGATTGGGCTCTCCTTCAACTTCAACAACTCCATTGATGGAGCTTGTTTCACCTTCAAAATCCCCTATTCCTTTGACTAATCAACCAACTCTTTCTTCTTTTGTTCCTTCTAAAAATGATGTAATGGATAAACTCATTAAAAGCATGCATGATCTTCATGTGAATCTTACAGAAATTAGTTCCAAAGTAGAGAAGCTGAATGTCAAAGTCGAAGAGCGAGGATGAGCATCAACTCAAAGACCCATAAGAGAAGGCTTTAAGAGGCGCTGTATTTGGTGTGACAGCCACCAACAACATGACAAGAGGGAGTGTTCTGCCTTCCGTGAGGCTGAAGCACAGAAGCTCGTCTTTTGGAAAGATGGAAAAATTCATGTGGCTGAAACTGGTCTTCCACTGGAGCCAAATTTTGGCAATGGTGGAATGAAGAAAAGATTATAAGATTTAGCTGTAAAGAATGCCTATGCAGCAATTGATGCAGCTACTTATGGGCTGCAAATTGAGCCAATTAAATTAAGTTTGAAAGCATGTAAAGCTAATGTGCAATCTAAAGTATGGATCCATGCACTAGATCGAATGGAACGTGGTAAAGCAGCCAAAGAAGATTTAGCTAACGCCAGTCAGTATATTCGAGGAATAACTAGTTGGAAAGAACCGGTAGATTCTTTTTCTGCCTTTGCACATTTGGCTGACGCCAATCATAAAGAAGTCTTGATTGAAGAAAAGAGAAGAAGAGAAGATGAACCAGGGCCTTCCAATTCTGGACCTCCAAAACGGGTAACTAGAAGAACACCTGAACAACCAAAGCTTGCTAAAAATATAACCCTAAATCAAGAGACGGAAGATGCGCCACAAACAAAGAAGATCAAAGAAAAGAAGAAAGGCAAGTAGCTAGGCTACAAATTGCAGTCTGACATAGAATCTGCAACCGATCTCAAACGAGTCCTAGGAGAACAAATTCTAGAAAACAAAATTGAATTCACCTTAGGCGAAATTCTTGGAATTGCCAAACGTGAATTCCATGATGTAATTATTAATGTAATCAAAAGGAAAAGACAATATGTTGGTGATGAAGAAATAGTGCATGTTTTTTTGTAAGTTCTTCGAGTTTTTGTGCAAGATGAAGAGAAGCTGACTTCACAAGAAATTCAATTTGAAGCAGTTAAAGAATTAATTGCAGCAATTGAAGCTGAAGATAAAGAAAACATGAATGCAAAAATTAAAGAAGTGAAAGCTAAAAATATAATGGTCGACTGGTCCAAACCAATTGGGCAGCCCACCTCTAAAAAAGAAGGCCGTCTACAGCACATGCATGGGGAAGAAGAGGCTCGGTTCATTCCAAGCAGTCACTACTCCCGTACTCATTGGGCAAGAGCAACAACAGAGACGGTCGTAAAAATTGGAGAAAAAGAAACACCATGTATTGTACTCTTAGACTATGGCTCGGAGATAAACGTCATGGCAAGGAGTCTCTATGAAAGTGGTAGATGGCCCATAGATGTTGATCTAGGTTGGCAAATGAGAGCTGCAAACAACTCTTTTGGAGAGTTATATGCTACATGTCCTAATGTGCAGGTAACTATTGGAGACACAAAAGACAATTTTTACTTTTTTGTTCAAGACTCTTGTAGTTACCCTATCATTCTCGGGCAACCTTACATTTCTAAAGCCCGCTTGGAAACAAAAGCTCTTGATGATGGTTCTTCCAATGCTCGAATCCGAAGCAACGATAATGAACGAGCTGTCCAATTTCTTACTGTGTGTGTCAACCATGATCGAAACAGAAATTGATTGCGTGATTATCCTATGCCTCCTAATGCTCGAGAATTCAAGGGTTTTCAGGCTGCACTACTATAAAGGGAGGCTATGGTAGTGCGTCATGTAAAAAGATTGAACCTCCTCATACAACAGAAACTGTGTCTCTAGCAAATTTATATGTATGTACATCCAATAGTATGGGCTATTATAAGTCTCTTTCGGTCATGACTAAGGCTGAAAGAAAATATTCATGTCATATAAAAAGGGAGCTGAAAACTTATGATATGATGGCTGAAAACAAAGATATTTCGGGTATTTTTTTTGGACTGATTACTACTGACACATTGGCTGAAATATATGCAGTTGCTCATGCAAAAAATCAGGCAGAAAATCAGTCCATAGAAGTATGTACATTGGATTTTTATCAAAAAATTGAAGAATTTGTTGAGCAGGAAGACAATGGTTTACTCAATAAGGTTGAAGCACAAGTAGAGACAAAATACAAGACAGTGGATAAGAAAGTTAAACCTGTGGCAATCCCATTGCCTCCTGAAAGTGAAGGGCTCGCTGATAGGGCAGCAAATCAACCAAGTCTTTGTGATCCTTTCAACATTGGTCACAAGTTCACATCTAAAAATATAAAAGAGCTCAAAATAGGTGACAATTCTTTCCTTTCGCCGAGTTGAAAAACACTCTTTTATGCAAATGCTAATGAAACATGGAAAATCTTTTACATTTCAACCAAGTGAAATAGGCTGTGTGGATCCAAATATTGTGGCTTCTATGGTCATTTTTACGGTCCCACATGTACTTTGGAACCTCAAGCCCATTCCCGTTCCAAGGGCGCATTTGCCCAAATTATTGGAACTTCTAAATGAGAAGATCAGAATGAAGATTTTAGAACCTTATTCAACACCTTACTCAAACCGATGGTTTACTGTGCCTAATAAAAATGGATATTTACGATTTATTCAAGATCTATAGCCTGTCAATCATGTCACAATCCTAAATGTTGGTTCGGGTCCAATTGTTGATGAGTTTGCTGAAGCTTTTGCAGGTAGAGCAATTTATTCTATGGGCGATCTATATTCATGATATGACTAATTTTAGCTTTCATTAGAAAGCCGAGACATTACCACAATGAAGACACCTCTTGGATTGGTCCGCATGTGCACTCTACCACAAGGTGCAACAAAATCCATAGCCCATATGATGAATGCCATGTAGAAAGTCTTAAGGGACTTTATTCCACAACTTACTCTTCCATTTCTTGATGATGTACCTATCAAGGGATGTGAAGTCAATGAAAAGAATGAGGAGCTTGACAAAGATGGTTGCAGGACATTTGTATTTAACCATATTCATGATTGTGATAGGATTTTGACAAGGCTAGAAGAGGTTCATCTTACCCTTTTTGGAGCTAAGTCGATTTTCGGAGTAGAAGAAGTCCTAGTGGTATGTGGCCCCTATGGATGCAAACCTTCTCCAATCAAGATAGATGCCATCACAGCAGAATGCAAGAAAAATGCACAAATATTTCAGAGGTGAGAAGATTTCTTGGCACATGTGTATTCTATCTCATATGGATACCACATTTTGCTCATGTAGCCGAAAATCTTTATCAATTATTAAGAAAAGGCCAAAGATTCTCTTGGAATAAAGAGCATACTCTCACTATGCATAAATTAAAGAAGATATTAATTTCAGTCCCCACTTTCAAAAGGGCTGACTATTCAAATGGCCAACCCATCATCCTTACTGTGGATACAAGTCCCATTGGGATAGGATGGGCTGTTGGCCAAGAGGATCTTGAAGGTAACAGGTATGCAATTCGTTTTAGAGCAAAAGTTCTCAATGAATGTCAAAGAAGGTATGCACAAGTAAAAAGGGAATTGTGGGGAGTTGTAACAGCATTAAAGTGTGATCGTGAATACTTTATAGGTGCTTCCGTAGTGGTAGAAACTGATTGTCTTCCACTCTTGGGCATGATTGCCAACTACTCTACACCTGACATTGCTATGCTAAGATGGATTGCATATATTAAGACTGTCAAGATTGTGGGAGAGAAGGAAGGAGTCTCGCTTGAAGCTTTCTTGCTTGCACAATGGGGGAAGACACACAAGGGTGGAGGCTAAAAACAGTTTTCCTCTTCTTAGTTGTGTAAGCCAAAAGAACTCTAGTACAAAGAAATAGAAGAACCCTATATATGGGTCTCAAACCAAACTCAACTAACTAAGGTGGCATACTAACTGAGCCACTAACTAGAATAGATAAGGATAGCTATCATGTAGCTATTATTCATGGGCGGTGTACCAACCACATTTGCAACTGACAAGTCCGTGACATAAATACACAACGGTCACCCTGGCGTATCACGAGTGGAGCTCGATATCTCAACACTCCCCCTCGAGCTCAATCCCAATTCCTGCACACCAAGCAGGTCTCTGAACTTGCGCAGCTTCTCTGCGCCCAATGCCTTCGTGAATATGTCAGCTACCTGATCCTCTGTGCTGACATAAACTAGATCAATAAGACCTAGTAAAACCCTCTCTCGCAATAGTGATAATGCACCTCAATGTGCTTTGTTCTAGCATGATAGACTGGGTTATTTGCCAAGTGTATACTACTCATGTTGTCACAATAAATGACAACTGGCCCATCTGTAGACTGATGCATATCATAAAGTAGCTTATGCAACCAAGCTATCTCACATGCAGCCATTGCTGCACCCCTGTACTCAGCCTCTGTGCTCGACAAGGCAACTGTAGGCTGTTTCTTGCTGCTCCAAGTGATTGCACCACTCCCAAAAGAGAACACATATCCACTGGTAGACCGTCTATCAGAAATACTACCAGCCCAATCAGCATCAGTGTATCCATGCAACTGTATCTGAACCCCAGTCTCATAAAATAGTCCATACTGTAATGTGGACTTCACATACCTGAGTATGCGTCTAGCCGCATCCAAATGTGGTTTCCTTGGAGCCTGCATAAACTGACTTACCAATCCAACAGCATAGCTCAAATCTGGCCTGGTAATAGTCATATAAATCAAACTTCCTACTATGCGTCTGTACATAGTAGGGTCTTCTAGAAGCTCACCTGCATCTGTGCTCAGCTTCACATTCTGCTCCAAAGGAACTGAAATAGGCTTACAGCCTGTCATCCCATATTTGGACAGCATGTCCAATCCATACTGCCTCTGCAAGAGTTGAATCCCACTTGGTGATCTAATCACCTAAATGCCCAAGAAATAACGCAGCTCTCCCAAATCCTTCATCTCAAACTTCTGCTTCAATAGCATTTTCAAATGAAGGATATCTTCATCACTGTCACCTGTCATAATCAAATCATCAACATAAATGACAAGTAGCATAATACCTTTCTCTGTTTTTCTCACATAAAGTGAGAAATCTGCCTTGGAAATCTGAAAGCCAATAGTGACAAGATACTGTCCTATCTTGTCAGACCATGCTCTAGGTGCTTGCTTCAAGCCATACAAGGCTTTCTTCAACCTGCAAACAAACTCAGGATGAACATCATGCACATAACCTGGTGGCTGCTCCATATAGACCTCTTCTTGCAAATCACCATGCAAGAAGGCATTCTTTACATCCATCTGATGTAAAGACCATCCCTTTGATGCAGCCATAGCAATGACTGCTCTTACGGTTGCCATCCTTGCAACCGGACTGAATGTTTCTTCATAGTCAATGCCATATGTTTGTGCATACCCCTTGACTACTAATCTTGCCTTGTATCTGTTCACAGAACCATCTGCATTGTGCTTCACCTTATAAACCCACTTACAGCCAATTGCATTTTTACCTTTAGGCAAAGGTACCAATTCCCATGTAGCATTTGCTTCCAAGGCATCCATTTCTTCATCCATGGCTTTCTCCCATTTTTCTTTTCACCGTGTAAAAAAATCTAGAGTGTGGCTTCCTTTTAGATTTAGAGAGTCAATGCCACTTTAGGCATTGGTATTAGTGTCCATGGTTCAAAATATTAGATTTTTTTGGACAAGTTTTTAGTCAATTTTTGATATTCTAGATATTATCTCTTGTAAAAATCCATAAAACTATAGATAAATTCTAGATTAGGAGGACATGTAAAAGAAAGCATGTAGTTTTTAGCCAATTTGAGAGGATTTTGTGTAAAAAAAGAGATTAGCGAAATTGCGCGACGTGCGATTGCTGTTTTTAGACAGTGAATAGCACTCTGAAAGTGAGAGATGAAGAAGGAGTGATTTGGCAGGATTCTGGTCAGGTGTCCTGGTATTTAACCCCCCTTTCGGAGCCATTGGAAGCATCAGATTGGCGATTTGAGCAGCATAGAGGAAGGTATTATTTTGTACACGTTTTTGTCTATTAGAGTTATATTTTCTCATAATACTGAAAGAAATTGACAGGCTTCATCTCTATTAGTATTCTTCTATATTTTCTAATTCTTTTTGGGAGTATTCTTCTACATCTTCAATCTCTTCAAACCCCTTCTCTTCCGTCTACTCCTCTCCTTGAATCTACCTACACCCTGCTTTCTCTCATCTTCAAGAACTTCGCTTGAAACCTTCAACCCTTCTCTTATCTCTACCATCTTCGAAGTCAAAGCTCTTGAACCCCCATACATTCTTCTCTTGCCAAACCCGTGTGGTGACCTTCAACCCTATGCACTGCGACACCGGTGAGAACTCTTCCTCTATAAATAGCCCCTCCTTTTCATATTCCATGATCTCATTAATACATGAATGTGAGGCTACAGAGCTATCTTGAAAATTCTCTCCCTCAATATCAAGACTTGCTAGCAAATCATGTTCATATCTATAAAAATCTTATTATGTTCATATCTATAAAATTCTTATTATGTTCATTTCTTATAAAATTCTTATCATTTTGTCCCCATCTTGCAAGGATTGCTAAGCAGTAATCTTCTCTGAGATAAAAAAGGTGTTGAATATCATTTAGTAATACATATATCTTTTTGTTGATGAGGTAACCGGGAAATTTTGAGACACAATCAATAGGACCTTCTTAAATCTTTGTACTCAACTCTATCTCGTTTTCTTCTATTTTGTAATGTTATCACTTTTAAACAAAGAAACATCAAATCCCTGCACTAGTTGATTCTCAATATCCTCTTGAAATATTTTTCCCTTCTCTTCAATCTCTTTATCTTTACTTGAAATATCCTCTATCTTCTTCTCTTGTATTGTATCTAAAGGACAATTGTCCATATATTGAAGATATAAAAGAAATCCAACATCCTTGTGGACAAGAAGACATTGATGCTGATTTTGATAAAGTGGGTAATCTACTTCCCACTTATTGAATTTCTCATCAATGAGGCTAAACCTAGTTTGCAAAGTTGTTCTAGCAGCATTGGTAGCTTTCACTACATCACTGTAATGGACAAATCCCTCAATCTCTAGGCCCTGCACATGTTTATCATAACACTCACTATAAAACACCATATTGGGGAATATGGAAATTTCTCATAAGTTTGGGACACATGGTCAAATCTTTGGATTTGTCATAACTTGAACACTATAACTCCAAATCAAGCGCTCTATAGCTCAATAGATTCCATTTTTCAAGTGCTTTCCAATGATAGGTCACATCATATGGTTTTGAGAAACTTATGGGCATGTTATCTGGGTGCCACCTTTTTAGTGTTCAAAAAATGGGAATTGGGGGAGATTTCCAAACTCACTAATATTTTGTTATAATCCTTTAGTTTATCTTCAAGATCCTTCAAGAGCTCTTGCAAATCAAAGGGAACATTGAGTATATCTCTGATATAAATGAATCTAGATGAATTTTCATTTGTATGGAGAAAATCAAAGAGCTTCTTATCACACGTATCCTCTAGATCCTCTTCCTCCATTCCCTCTAGAGAAATCTTCCTTTTAGTCATCTTGATTACTTACAAAACCAAATTGTGAAACAACAAGATAAGTTTAGGAATACATAGTACTAATCCATATTTTCTTACATCCAAATAAGTAATTTAAATTTGTGTAAGTTGGTGCACATAGAACATTAGAACCACATCATTTTACATATGCACAAGATCAAAGCAAGATTGCTAGAAAAATCCCATCAATGGCTTCATGCCATTTTTGGATTTTCGGCATTTTGTGAAGCACTCACTCTCTACTTTGAAGTTTACCCTTTTGATGTGACTAGTGTACTTTTGATAGTTACTTTTGATTTTTGCTTTGAACTTCGTGGATAAAGATGAGATGGATATATTCATCTTAGAGGAAATGGATCCTCTATACCAAATAAAGATCCAATTACTATCATATTAAGGCACATTGGAAAAGAGATTGTTGGATCAAAGAGAAGAAGAAAGAGCATGGAACCTTCATGGATGAAGAGTGCTATTATTTTGGGGAGAAAAACTAACCTTCTTTCTCTAAATATTTTATAACGAACAATTTACACTTTGACAACCACAAACCTTGGTGGATTGTTATTTGGGATAAGGCCCCACATGACTCCTCATAAAAATTCTCTAACTTTATATCTAAAAATTTGTTCCAATGGTATACACTACTATACTCTAAATGCGACCAAAGCAAAAGAAAATAAAATTAGTAAGAAAAGAAATAAAAAGAGGATTGCCTTCAAACTAACTTCAAAATGACTAATGAAACACGAGTTAAGTCTTCGTTAGCGTACCGTGGCATCATATTTCACGTTTCATCTCTTGCATTTGTGATTTACAACTTGACGACTTATGAAATGCGATAATGGAGGTCAAAGAAGCTTTGTGGAGCATTATCGTGTTTCATTTGAAAAAAATTGATTGATTTAATTATTTCTAATTATGATAAGAAAAATAATTTATTCAATAATTTCTCAATGCTTAAAATAGTTGATTCAATCATTTAGAAACTTTGATGCACAAAAAAAAACAATAAATAGAAGTTTGTTACTTTAGAAATGTGTTGCTTTTTAGCATGAATAGGTTTGTTCAAGAGATACGCATTCTAGGCTTACGATGTGTGAAGTATATGGTTGTGGGAGACAAAAAAAAAGGGTAGAAGGAAAGTTTGTGCAAGCACCAGTTTGACTTAGAAATGTGTATTTATTTATCACTTGGAACTTGCTCATCAAAAGGTACCATGCACTAATTCAAAAATGCTATATTTAAGCTAAAAAATAAAGTCCTAGAAATCTTTCCTTTCACTCGAAAACTAATGCCATAAAAGTGCCATAATGTTCAAAAAGGTCAATAACACATGGCACAAGCTCTAAGGCGACTATAAGATATGAGCTACATGTGTGAAGTAAATTGCTCATTATACTTCCAAGAAAGTACTTTTAAAAAGAATTTTTGAACCACAAAGCCAATTTTTGAACAAGTAAACTCTTTTTTTGCTTTGATTTATCAACGCAAAGCAGCTTCATTACAACTCAAAATTTTTCAGCACCTAGCACACAAGGTAAGATTTCATCACATAAATCCCATAGTACATAGTATTTGTTATAGTCTTGGGCTTGTAATTTCCTTTGATAGATCTTGGCTAGCTCAATACTTATGTAATTTTTGAAATTGTTAATGAATTTTCTCCTAAATTTTCTATGAATACTGTCTGAAATTTTGTTTACAAAGTTTCTCCAAAATTATTATCTACAAATTCTATCCGAAATTGTTTTCTTTGAATTTTCTCTAAAAATTGTTTCTAGATGTATAAAATGTGAAAACGACATATCTCTCTCTCTCATGCAAAGTGTTCAATTTTCATTTCATACATTAGCTCGATATTGAAGGGAGGGCTTCTTCTGCACTATGCCTTTATTATTGCTCCTAGAGTTCTACCTTTTGCTGGTGAAATTGGGCCTAGAGAGCCATATTCTGCTACCACACTTGCTCCTTTTTTTCTTAGAGCTTGAGAACTTGCTATTGAACTTGTTATGCCAACAAATTCTTGTTACCACATAAGTGGGGCAGCATTAGGCTATTTTGGGGTAAAATTCTATCAAGATAATAACTTTAAAAGCAGAGGTAGGGTGTGCAATTTGGTTTGGGGTTGGGAAATTTTAGATCGTTGTCATAGTAAGAGTGGTAGTAGATTGACTAACCATCTGCAAAGCTTTCTCTTGACTACATTTTTTTACCATAAGAGGCCTGCATTAGTAGAACATAGTGTGACAATTATGCAAGTAATGTTTCATGCACTTTGAAGCAAACACCAATGTCATTCAGGTACCTCATGATGTGTAGCAACTATGGTATACATTAAGCTAACAATTGTGGATTTTGTTTGACTTGGGATTGTCCTTTTTTTTTGTTTCTTCTCAAGATTTCAGATGGCTAGAACTAAGCCTACTACAAGAAAGAAAAAAATTGACCCTAGAGGCCTTGCTTTAAAGATCCATCAATCCTCCAAGCCTTCTAAAGTTACAAGGAAATCAAAGCCAATGAGAAAGTTTTCACAGCATGTTAGATACCTGTAGGATATTAGAAAATCAATGAAGGCCTTGGATAATGCAATTCTAAAACTACCCTTTTAAAGGCTTGTCAGAGAAATTTATGATAAGCATAGTCTTGATAGTTTTAGATTGACAAGGATAGCTCCCAATTGCATCCAAGAGGCTGCAAAAGATTTTTTGATTGAAACTTACTCGTTTGTTATTAACTTGGAACACAAATGAGGATGGTAGTTCAATATCTTCATTTTGTAAATCCATCCTCACTTGATGTAGTGTATATGATGATCTAACCTTTAGGATTGCAATAATATCATCATTGAACCAAGCATCAAGATACACTATAGGATCTTTGCTAAAATTATTAGGATCTTGGTCTAAGGCAACCAGACTACCACTAACATAATGCTATCTACTATAATAAAAGCTAAGGATGGAATTTTAAGTAGCAACCATATATTTACAAGCTATAGAGACTTGATTTATCTTACATATAAATTTTCCTTTTGTCCTAGTGTCCCATCCTTTATCAACAAATTGTATGACATGATCATATATGAGTCTCTTCATTGAAAGCATGGCCTTTGATCTTCTTATCTCATCTTTAGAAAAGAAATCAACAAATATATTAATAGGTATGAATGAAGTAACTTTGCTTAGCCTACTTGAGATATTAGGTTTTAATGCTCTTTGTAACTCAAAAAACATTTTATATCTATAGACGTCACTAGTATAGCTAGACTTGGCAAAGACCACTCAAAGCTTGAAAATCTAGCAAAGGAAGGGGGATATTGATTCCCATTGGTTGCACTGCATAGAGACAATATAAGAATGATCATAAAAGAATATTCCATTATTTGCTAGCTTTGTCTTCTTTCTATCTTTGTACATTTCTTCTCTAATCGAACCATGCATAACATCAATAACATCAACAATACACTCACCTCAAGATTAGAGGGATGGGCATCTACAAGACAAACAAATGCTATAATGGAAAACCTTAAATCAAGATCAAGAAAATAAAGAATTTAAGAATCAAATTCTTACAATTTGATCTATGCATCGGAAGATTTGAAGTTCTAGGTTCCAAATATAGCTCTCTATGCATAAACACATGTTGCATCAATATCTCTTTTATGCTATTCTTATTTACCCAAAGCTTGAAATCTCGGATTCTACCCTTCCAAGCAAAGATGAACGAACTCTCATATCATTGTCTTTTCCCATGTTTTGCCTATTGCATGGTGATCCAACTACCTTTGCTAATAATAGTAGGAATCCATATTTCATCTATTTGAAATGAGTTAGACACTAATATAGATGTGATTTGGGAGCTTGGACGTCTTGTTGAAGGTTAAATTTCTGTATCCATGGTGCGCACGCGCACGAGTGCGCGCGCGCACACACACACACACAGAGGACTAGGCTACCACAAAGGAGGAAAAGACACATACACACACAGGACTAGGCTACCGCAAAGGAGGAAAAAACATGAGAGGGATAAAAAAAAGAAGGGAAAAAATGAGTGCCAAGTTGTTTACTAATTTGAATTCAGATTAAATCGATCATTATCATTAATTCATGCATATAATTAAATAAAAATGGCAAAGATTGTATGTCATTAATGCAAAGAATGTCATAATCACGAATATAAGAGAGTTAAAATAGATATTGATAATATAAATTTATAATATTATTATGTATATATCTTATTGTAGAATATTTTTTTCTTTTTTAAAATAGAAGTTCCATTACAGAGGCTTTGCTCCTATTGGTCTAGAGCACTCTCTCTCTATCTCCTAAAAAGCATTTTCAATGCCTCAAAACTCCTCTAATGAAAGAGCTTTTGAATGATTAAAAGCACTCTAAATGAATAGGAAAAGCATATCATAATTTCTAATTGGAATAATCAGAGTTTCTATTGAAGACATAGAGTTTTTAGAGTTTTTTGCTTTCATGGGAAAGCTCTCATATCAAAAGAAATAGATTAAAGGAGTCTACTAATGAGAGGAGACTATTGAAATATTAGTTGGTTCCATCAGTCCAAACCCTAGAAAATCTCAGAATAAAATTATAATGTGTCTTTTCTAACAAGGATGCAAATTTTGAAGTCATAATCGGGTGCCTAAGCCTAGTAGGTTGCCTAGTAAGGAGGATTTGAGTAGAAATTCTATAGGTCTTAGGCAAACACTTGTGCCATCAAAGTTTTTTTTGAAATTTTCTTTTCATTATACAGAGGTTTATTACTCAATAAGACAATGAGTTATTCAATGTCTATTATTATTATATTTTGTCTTCCATCTATTTGATCTAGAACCCCTAGGGTTTGTGGCTATTTGCAACCCCACAACATTTGGTGAGCCCAACATGAAAGCTATAGTTAGAATATTAGCAAGATGGGAGAACTGTCTTTTTCAATAGGATTATCAAATTCCAATCACTACAAGAAACATAGGAATAGCGACGGCGGGTAGCAATGTAGGAATAGTGGCATCGCTATTTGTGTCGCAAATGCGACGCTAATAGTGATGCAAATAGCGACGCCCCACAGAGAAAAAAAAAGCAGGCCAAAACCCGAGCGTGTTTCATTTCACACATTCGTGAAACATTTCGAGAGGGAGAGCGAGAGAGAGAGCGACAGTTTTGCATAGAGGGCGAGAGAGGGAGAGGAAGAAGGCTTGCCGCGGCCGCGGCCGTCACTGCCGCCCGCCACTCGCGAAGGAGAGGAGGAGCCGCCATCGCGAAGAGGAGCTGCCAAACCCTCCTGCAAATCTTTACGGTGAGTCCATTCTCTCTCTCTTTTACTTGTTTAGGGTTTAATTTGTGTATATTGAGAGAGGGAGAGGAAATGAGAGAGAAAGAGAGGGAGAGGGAGAGGGAGGGAGAGAAAGAGAAAGAGAAAGAGAAAGAGAAAGATAAAGAGAGGGAGAGGGAGAGGGAGGGGGAGGAAATGAGAGAGGGAGAGGGAGGGAGAGTGCATTCTCTCTCTCTTTTACTTTTTTTAATATAATTTGTGTATATATATTGAGAGAGGGAGAGGGAGAGGGAGAGGGAGGAAATGGGAGAGGGAGGGGGAGGGAGGGAGAGAGAGAGAAAGAGAGGGAGGAAATGAGAGAGGGAGAGGGAGGGAGAGATAGAGAAAGAGAGGGAGAGGGAGGAAATGGAAGAGGGAGGGGGATGAAATGAGAGAACGAGAGGGAGGGAGAGTGTATTCTCTCTCTTATTTATTTATTTTTTGTATAATTTGTGTATATTGAGAGAGGGAGAGGAAATGAGAGAGAAGGAGAGGGAGAGGGAGAAAATGAGAGAGGGAGAGGGAGGGAGGGAGAGAGAGAAAGAGAGAAATTAAAGAGAGGGAGAGGGAGAAAATGGGAGAGGGAGGGGGAGGAAATGAGAGAGGGAGAGGGAGGGAGAGAGAGAGAAAGAGAGGGGGATGAAATGGGAAAGGAAGAAGGAGGGAGAGGGAGGGAGAGAGAGAGGGAGAGGGAGGGAATGAGAGAGGGGGAGGGAGAGGAAATGAGAGAGGGAGAGGGAGAGAGAGAGGGAGGGAGACGAAAACATAATAGGGAAATGAGAGAGGGAGAGGGAGGGAGAAGAAATGAGAGGAGAGGAAGAGAGCAAAAGGAAATGAGTGAGGGAGAGGAGAGAGAAAAAAGAGAGAATGAGAGGAGAGAGAAAGAGAAAAGATGTTAAAACATAATAGGAAAAGAGAGAAAGAGAGGGTGTGGGTGAGGGTGAGGGAGAGGGAGGGAGAGGAAATGAGAAAGGGAGAGGAGAGAGAAAAAGAAATGAGAGAGGAGAGAGAAAAATCATTAAACCTTATGGGGAAAGAGAGAAAGAGAGGGTCAGGGTGAGGGAGGGAGAGGAAATGAGAGAGGGAGAGAAAGAGAGAAAGGGAAATGAGAGAGGGAGAGGAGAGAAAAAAAGAGAAAAAAATCATTAAATCTAATAGAGAAAGAGAGAAAGAGAGGGTCAGGGTGAGGGAGGGAGAGGAAATGAGAGAGGGAGAGGAGAGAGAAAAAGAAATGAGAGAGAAAAAGAGAAAAATCATTAAACCTAATAGGGAAAGAGAGAAAGAGAGGGTCAGGGTGAGGGAGGGAGAGGAAATGAGAGAGGGAGAGAAAGTGAGAAAGGAAAATGAGAGAGGGAGAGGAGAGAGAAAAAGATGAGAGAGGGAGAGGAGAGAGAAAAAGAGAGAAAAATCATTAAACCTAATAGGGAAAGAGAGAAAGAGAGGGTGAAGGTGAGAGAGGGAGAGGAAATGAGAGAGGGAGAGAAAGAGAGAAAGGGAAATGAGAGATGGAGAGGAGAGAGAAAAAGAAATATGAGGAGAGGAGAGAGAAAAAGAAATATGAGAGAGAGGAGAGAGAAAAAGAGAGAAAAATCATTAAACCTAATAGGGAAAGAGAGAAAGAGAGGGTCAGGGTGAGGGAGGGAGAGGAAATGAGAGAGGGAGAGAAAGAGAGAAAAGTAAATAGGACCTTACAATAAGCTCATTCTAGGCTCATAGGGGTTAGGCCGATCCTCAACAAACCTAAGGGATATATGGCTAGAGAGCCCTAGCATACTTGTGCCTCCTAGCATAATGTTCTTCTTGCAAAGAGACCTCTCATACATGGGGCTTGTCCTAGCCTCCACCACGCAAATATACAACGAAGGCAATCAGCCTATCAGTATGAAAAAAATTCATTTTTCATAACGTAATCCCAAAAATAACTTTGGATATTCCATAAAAATCAATCTCTTCTTAAAAAGACAAATACAGAAAACTAAAACAGCATCATTCATATATATGCTTCACAAAACTAAAACAACATCACCACAAGATCTCTTAGGAAACTCATCTTCAACTATCAATTTTAATTAATAAATATAATATAAAATCACTTGCAAGGAAGGATACTCTTTTATCATTAACCCTCTTTCTTCCTTAGAATAGTCTTAGGAACAAATTAATGCTCTAACAAGCATATATTTGAGCATAATAACTATTTTAAGGTTTATTCCATGAGTAGTAGTAGTATATATGCAACCATCAAGCTAGAGATCACGCTTTGGTATTTGTGGAGATCCCAATCTCATGCCCTCATAGAGATTGTAGTGTGCAATAGTCTGGAGAGAAGATGGGTGAGTTGTAAATGGTAAAGGAGGATTCTATTGATGATGGAGACAAGTGAGGTGAATCACCAATCCTATTCTTAGTGAGTGCAACCTACCCATAGTCATGGTCGTGGTCGTGGTCGTGGTTGTAGTTGTAGTTGTGGTTGTGGTCGTGGTCATGGTCGTGGTCGTCGTAGTCGTGGTTGTGGTCGTGGTTGTGGTTGTGGTCGTGGTCGTGGTTGTGGTCGTGGTCCTGGTCATAGTCGTATTCGTAGTCAAGGTCGTGGTGGTCATGGTTGTGGTCATGGTCGTAGTCGTGGTCGTGGTCATCGTAGTCGTAGTCGTAGTCGTGTTCATGGTCGTGGTCGTGGTCATGGTCTTGGTTGTAGTCATGGTCGTGGTCGTCGTAGTCATAGTCGTGGTCGTGGGTCGTGGTTGTAGTCATCGTAGTCGTAGTCGTGGTTATGATCGTGGCCGTGGTCGTAGTCATAGTCGTAGTCATAGTCATAGTCGTCGTCATCATAGTCATAGTCATAGTCATAGTGGTGGTGGTGGTGGTGGTAGTCGTAGTCGTAGTCGTAGTCATAGCCGTGGTCGTGGTCATGGTCGTAGTCATCGTGGTCGTGGTCGTGGTTGTGGTCGTGGTCGTGGACGGGTCGTGGTCGTGGTCGTAGTTGTAGTCGTGGTCGTAGTCGTGGTGGTGGTGGTGGTGGTGGTGGTGGTGGTGGTGGTGGTCCTGGTCATGGTTGTGGTGGTCCTGGTCGTGGTCGTAGTCGTAAGGTAGAAAAAGAGAGAGAGATGGAAGGAGAGAATAACAATTTAAGAAAGAAAAAAAAAGAGAGAGATGGAAGGAGAGGATAACAATTTAAGAAAAAAAAAGAATGATAACAAAAACAAATTGTTTGTTGTAACATAGACAAAATGGAAAACGATGAAGGTCTTGTTGTTCAAGATCGCAAGGCATATCTTAATCAGCGTGTCCCATGTCCTTGCTCTCAATGAAAGCTGGCAATTAGACAAAAATGTCGATTGTCTATAGAACACGTACGAAAATTTGGCGAGTTTCAATCTGAGATCATTGATCAGGCGATTGCGGATTTTCAGCAAACGGTAAGAAAAGTTAATATCAATCATGCATTGTACTCGCAAGCTAATTGAATACCATATACAATAAGATTGGGTCTCATTGGCAAATTTTCTATCCAAGGAGATGATGTCTCGTCCCAAGGAGGAGTGCACCCTTTGCGACCAATTAGAAGAGTTCGTGGTGGGCATGCGATGGATGGAGTGCATGAGCCAATCCACCACTTGCAAGGCCAATCTATACCATCAATGCCAGAGGAGACATGCAACCTTCCAGACCTAGCTACAATCTTGGAGCTTGAGATGGAGGCAATGATCGATGCATTGATTCCCATGGATGTCGAGGCTTCTGATCCGCTTAGAGAGGAAGCATCCATACCATTATATGATGGGTGCCGAGTATCTCGCCTGAAGACATTGCTTGCACTCTTAAGTGTGCAAGCAAAATACGGGTGGAGCGATACGAGTGTGACCGAGTTGTTCAAGTGCCTTGTATATACGCTTCGTTGATTTTTTTTTCGGCACTATTATTAAAAATATTTGTGTTTTTTCAAGATATTTATGATTTTTTTTAGGTTATTGAAATATCATATATTACCACCTGCAAATACCATGCCTGAGTCTTGTGATGATGCATGACATGTTTTACGAAAGCTTGGCATGGACTACAAAAACATCCATGCATGTATCAACGATTGCATACTGTTTCGAGGAGAATATGAGACTATAGAGACATGTCCAAAGTGTGGTGCTCACAAGTATCGACAGGACTTGCAAGGGTAAACCATCCCTCAAAAAGTGCTCAGACACTTTTCGCTTATCCCCCGTATAAACCACATATTTTGTACTCGTCCGACATGGCGAGCTTGACAACGTGGCATGGGCAGAATAGGTCCACGGATGGAGTTCAATGAATATCAGCGAATTCATGCGCATGGAGCCACATTGACTCTACCTTCCTAGGCTTTGCCCGGTCCCAAGGAATCTTCGGCTCGGTCTTGCAATGGATGGCGTGAACTCATTCGGTCTGCACTCAACTTCTTACAGTGTGTGGCCTATAGTCCTTGTCAACTACAATATCCCTCCATGGCTTTCTATGAATAAAGGACATCTCATCCTTAGCTTACTTGTCCCCGACCGCTAGAAAGTAAAAAATATGGATGTGTATCTTCGTCCATTTGTCGATGAGCTTAAGATTTTGTAGGAGGAGGGGGTCACCATGCAAGATATGAGCAGGCGCGATGGTCGGCAGTCAGCCAATATTTGAGCCATTCTCATGTGGACGATGCATGACTTTTTGGGATTCGGAGAGTGCTCAGGTGAACAAGCCTCCATTCTTATTTGTAGTATCTATATTTTATCTCGTTCAAGCTTGTATTCACTGGGTCGTGGTGTTGGAACAGGTCTGGTTACCTCAAGTTATCATGTATGTCCATTGTGCGGGCCACAGTTAGACTCCCGAAGGTCACGAACTATGAAGAAGATTGTATATCAAGGACACGCTGCTTTCTTGCCAGAGAATCATGAACTCAGGGAAGGTTTTCTTGGATGACCTCCAACATGTATGAACGCCGCAAGCTGGTACGAGCTGAAAATGGTCCATTCGGAATCACATCCAAACGGAATGCGGTGGTTCTCAGTTTTCTACGGGTTGCCATATTGGACCCACTTATAGGTCAACCACCTATTGGATCCCATGTATATTTTCAAGAATGTGGGCAGCTTGCTATGGGACCACATCACATGAAAGAGAGATACTATAGGGGCACGAATGGATTTGAAGGAGGTAGGTAAGATGGAGGCGCTTTGGCCGCAGTCGAGTGCTGATGGTCATGTGCAGCTACATCGCGCTTCTTGGGTTTTGTCCACTAAAGAAGAGCACATTGTGAAGCAAGTAGTAAAGTCTATCCGCACTCCGACGGGTATGATGCGTTCTCTTAGGTTTGCATTTTCTAAAGACGACCAATTATCAGGGCTAAAATCCCATGACTGGCATAAGGTATGTCAGGTTTGTACTACGAATGGATTGTAATTGGCGTGCACATTTTGCTATTTGGAGTGTAGCCATTATTCATAATACTTTCTCATTTGTGGCAGTTTGTACTACCGATCGCGATCGCATGATGTCTTACTCCAAAAATACGTGGGGCCATTTACGGGTCGACTTTGGTACAGTGGATCTCACAGAAGGAGATTAAGACGTCCTCTATTGAATCCATGAGGCGGGGAGCAGTGGAGATGGTCTGTCTCTTTGAGAAATACCTGCCCACCAGCATGCTCACGATACAAATCCACCTTCTTGTACATCTTATAGATGACGTGGAGATTGCTGGACCTATCCATACGCGGTGGATGTTCTTCTTGGAGTGCTTCATGAAAACCCTGAAAGGCTTTGTGTGAGGTGCTAGTGCATATTTCACAATGGCTACCAACGGTGGATCCAGACAACGAAATGCTATGGTCGCTGAAGGACGATGATAGACTGACTGGAGATCTGGTGGTTGGAAATGGGGTAGAAAAAAGAATGGATACCTCAATGGAGGAGAAGGTGAATCGCTTTTGTATGTTGCACCATGCCTATGGAGACATGGCTCGCCAAGTACCAGATCGCTAGGCAAGATCGAGAGGAAGTGCGAGCTGACTTCCGACGTAGTATGCATCATCGACTGATTTGATATCCCGAGGGCATGGAGGAGATGCCGTGGTTCATGTCAACGCGATGGTTGCATGGAGCTTTGAATGCAGCGTCTCATGAAGGGACAGAGGTCTCAATGGAGGAGTGGGAATTCTCGAGGGGATGTAGTCCAAAGGTGATGAGGTGTTTAGGATTTGTCGTATCTAAATTTTATATGCAACATCTAATTTGAGTGTTTCAATGTACAGTACAAAATATATAGTGTAGTGTGGTCGCGCGGACGGTATTTTCACGTGGAGCATATTGACAAAATGCTCTCCACAATGGACTGTGGTATCATGGCAAGGTTTGACAAGAGAGCCGGCGACAAGCAACAGATCCAAACACGATTGTGGATGAGATGGAGTATTTTGGAAACTTGCAAAGTATTGTTACGGTGGATTACCGTAGCTTCTCCATGATACTATTCGATGTGCAGTGGTTCAAAGTTGTACTTGGAGGAGCTAGAGCAATAGTTCGATGAGGTCCATCTGGATTTCTCAAAATAGATTCCGAAAAAAAATTGGACGGATTTGCGTGAAACCTTTGTGTTGCCGGCCCATTGTGAACATGTGCATGGACTCATTTTTTTGTTAATTGTATTAGGACATGGTTTATGTCACAATGGTTTAAACTCTCTTGTACGTGTTTGTGAATAGGTAATCTTCTATCCAAACCCCCAACAACCTCGATGGTGGTATGTTATACCTTCAATTCCATGAAGTGCGAGAGTATATGATTAAAGCGATGTTCCGAGTATAGATGAAGACAATATGCAAATAGAGGGGTCGATATTGCAAGGGGTGGAGGCGACTGAAGGCTTGGAGCCATCATCAGGCTAACAATGATGGAAATACAAGAGTCCAAGAATTCTTTGAGAACAAGGTGGACTCATCCTTTTGTGGTGACATGTCTATCGACCTTCCAGTGTATGCGGAGTTGTGTCAGGAGATTGACATGGGACCATAGGATACTTCATACTTGGAGCATTCACTTACTCAATTCGTTGACCAATCGCTTATAAGGGTACATAAGATATGCATTTTAAATGAGATATTTTT